>NW_026699357.1:0-33654 GCF_030435755.1 Ochotona princeps | reverse complement strand
ATTGAAGAAGGATCAGCCGAGTGGTTCTTGTGGGAGAACAACTCCATTTGGCTCACTAACTTCACACACCATCAGGCTTCCAAGCAGCTCTCAAGGAAACTCAGTTTTCACACTCTATGCTTAGTGCCCTTTGAGTGCCTAGGACTGAAATGAAACTTGGTGAGCATCCCACACATACGAATGCTCCACATGCGGGTTTCACATGCCACCAACTCCACATTCACAGGCAACTTCAGCGCCACAGCCGTTTTCAGATAGCCCTCAATGCAAAGGCTCTAGACGCAAATATTGGTGTGAGAGCTAATTCAATCAAGGAAACAGTGCATGTTGGTGAAGGGCATATTGAAGAAGGATCAGCCGAGTGGTTCTTGTGGGAGAACAACTCCATTTGGCTCACTAACTTCACACACCATCAGGCTTCCAAGCAGCTCTCAAGGAAACTCAGTTTTCACACTCTATGCTTAGTGCCCTTTGAGTGCCTAGGACTGAAATGAAACTTGGTGAGCATCCCACACAAAGGAATGCTCCACATGCGGGTTTCACATGCCACCAACTCCACATTCACAGACCACTTCAGCGCCACAGCCGTTTTCAGATAGCCCTCAATGCAAAGGCTCTAGACGCAAATATTGGTGTGAGAGCTATTTCAATCAAGGAAACAGTGCATGTTGGTGAGGGGATATTGAAGAAGTATCAGCCGAGTGGTTCTTGTGGGAGAACAACTCCATTTGCCTCACTAACTTCACACACCATCAGGCTTCCAAGCAGCTCTCAAGGAAACTCAGTTTTCACACTCTATGCTTAGTGCCCTTTGAGTGCCTAGGACTGAAATGAAACTTGGTGAGCATCCCACACAAACGAATGTTCCACATGCGGGTTTCACATGCCACCAACTCCACATTCACAGGCAACTTCAGTGCCACAGCCGTTTTCAGATAGCCCTCAATGCAAAGGCTCTAGACGCAAATATTGGTGTGAGAGCTAATTCAATCAAGGAAACACTGCATGTTGGTGAAGGGCATATTGAAGAAGGATCAGCCGAGTGGTTCTTGTGGGAGAACAACTCCATTTGGCTCACTAACTTCACACACCATCAGGCTTCCAAGCAGCTCTCAAGGAAACTCAGTTTTCACACTCTATGCTTAGTGCTCTTTGAGTGCATTATCTAGGAATGAACCTGGTAGAGCATCCCACACAAACGAATGCTCCACATGCGGGTTCCACATGCCACTAACTCCACATTCACAGGCAACTTCAGCGCCACAGCCGTTTTCAGATAGCCCTCAATGCGAAGGCTCTAGACGCAAATATTGGTGTGAGAGCTAATTCAATCAAGGAAACACTGCATGTTGGTGAAGGGCATATTGAAGAAGGATCAGCCGAGTGGTTCTTGTGGGAGAACAACTCCATTTGGCTCACTAACTTCACACACCATCAGGCTTCCAAGCAGCTCTCAAGGAAACTCAGTTTTCACACTCTATGCTTAGTGCCCTTTGAGTGCCTAGGACTGAAATGAAACTTGGTGAGCATCCCACACATACGAATGCTCCACATGCGGGTTTCACATGCCACCAACTCCACATTCACAGGCAACTTCAGCGCCACAGCCGTTTTCAGATAGCCCTCAATGCAAAGGCTCTAGACGCAAATATTGGTGTGAGAGCTAATTCAATCAAGGAAACAGTGCATGTTGGTGAAGGGCATATTGAAGAAGGATCAGCCGAGTGGTTCTTGTGGGAGAACAACTCCATTTGGCTCACTAACTTCACACACCATCAGGCTTCCAAGCAGCTCTCAAGGAAACTCAGTTTTCACACTCTATGCTTAGTGCCCTTTGAGTGCCTAGGACTGAAATGAAACTTGGTGAGCATCCCACACAAAGGAATGCTCCACATGCGGGTTTCACATGCCACCAACTCCACATTCACAGACCACTTCAGCGCCACAGCCGTTTTCAGATAGCCCTCAATGCAAAGGCTCTAGACGCAAATATTGGTGTGAGAGCTATTTCAATCAAGGAAACAGTGCATGTTGGTGAGGGGATATTGAAGAAGTATCAGCCGAGTGGTTCTTGTGGGAGAACAACTCCATTTGCCTCACTAACTTCACACACCATCAGGCTTCCAAGCAGCTCTCAAGCAAACTCAGTTTTCACGCTCTATGCTTAGTGCCCTTTGAGTGCATTATCTAGGAATGAACCTGGTAGAGCATCCCACACAAACGAATGCTCCACATGCGGGTTTCACATGCCACCAACTCCACATTCACAGGCAACTTCAGCGCCACAGCCGTTTTCAGATAGCCCTCAATGCAAAGGCTCTAGACGCAAATATTGGTGTGAGAGCTAATTCAATTAAGGAAACACTGCATGTTGGTGAAGGGCATATTGAAGAAGAATCAGCCGAGTGGTTCTTGTGGAAGAACAACTCCATTTGGCTCACTAACTTCACACACCATCAGGCTTCCAAGCAGCTCTCAAGGAAACTCAGTTTTCACACTCAATGCTTAGTGCCCTTTGAGTGCCTAGGACTGAAATGAAACTTGGTGAGCATCCCACACAAACGAATGCTCCACATGCGGATTTCACATGCCACCAACTCCACATTCACAGGCAATTTCAGCGCCACAGCCGTTTTCAGATAGCCCTCAATGCAAATGCTCTAGATGCAAATATTGGTGTGAGAGCTAATTCAATCAAGGAAACACTGCATGTTGGTGAAGGGCATATTGAAGAAGGATCAGCCGAGTGGTTCTTGTGGGAGAACAACTCCATTTGGCTCACTAACTTCACACACCATCAGGCTTCCAAGCAGCTCTCAAGGAAACTCAGTTTTCACACTCAATGCTTAGTGCCCTTTGAGTGCCTAGGACTGAAATGAAACTTGGTGAGCATCCCACACAAACGAATGCTCCACATGCGGATTTCACATGCCACCAACTCCACATTCACAGGCAATTTCAGCGCCACAGCCGTTTTCAGATAGCCCTCAATGCAAAGGCTCTAGATGCAAATATTGGTCTGAGAGCTAATTCAATCAAGGAAACACTGCATGTTGGTGAAGGGCATATTGAAGAAGGATCAGCCGAGTGGTTCTTGTGGGAGAACAACTCCATTTGGCTCACTAACTTCACACACCATCAGGCTTCCAAGCAGCTCTCAAGGAAACTCAGTTTTCACACTCAATGCTTAGTGCCCTTTGAGTGCCTAGGACTGAAATGAAACTTGGTGAGCATCCCACACAAACGAATGCTCCACATGCGGATTTCACATGCCACCAACTCCACATTCACAGGCAATTTCAGCGCCACAGCCGTTTTCAGATAGCCCTCAATGCAAAGGCTCTAGACACAAATATTGGTGTGAGAGCTAATTCAATCAAGGAAACACTGCATGTTGGTGAAGGGCATATTGAAGAAGGATCAGCCGAGTGGTTCTTGTGGGAGAACAACTCCATTTGGCTCACTAACTTCACACACCATCAGGCTTCCAAGCAGCTCTCAAGGAAACTCAGTTTTCACACTCTATGCTTAGTGCCCTTTGAGTGCATTATCTAGGAATGAACCTGGTAGAGCATCCCACACAAACGAATGCTCCACATGCGGGTTTCACATGCCACTAACTCCACACTCACAGGCAATTTCAGCGCCACAGCCGTTTTCAGATAGCCCTCAATGCAAAGGCTCTAGACGCAAATATTGGTGTGAGAGCTAATTCAATCAAGGAAACACTGCATGTTGGTGAAGGGCATATTGAAGAAGGATCAGCCGAGTGGTTCTTGTGGGAGAACAACTCCATTTGGCTCACTAACTTCACACACCATCAGGCTTCCAAGCAGCTCTCAAGGAAACTCAGTTTTCACACTCTATGCTTAGTGCCCTTTGAGTGCCTAGGACTGAAATGAAACTTGGTGAGCATCCCACACAAACGAATGTTCCACATGCGGGTTTCACATGCCACCAACTCCACATTCACAGGCAACTTCAGTGCCACAGCCGTTTTCAGATAGCCCTCAATGCAAAGGCTCTAGACGCAAATATTGGTGTGAGAGCTAATTCAATCAAGGAAACACTGCATGTTGGTGAAGGGCATATTGAAGAAGGATCAGCCGAGTGGTTCTTGTGGGAGAACAACTCCATTTGGCTCACTAACTTCACACACAATCAGGCTTCCAAGCAGCTCTCAAGGAAACTCAGTTTTCACACTCTATGCTTAGTGCTCTTTGAGTGCATTATCTAGGAATGAACCTGGTAGAGCATCCCACACAAACGAATGCTCCACATGCGGGTTCCACATGCCACTAACTCCACATTCACAAGCAACTTCAGCGCCACAGCCGTTTTCAGATAGCCCTCAATGCGAAGGCTCTAGACGCAAATATTGGTGTGAGAGCTAATTCAATCAAGGAAACACTGCATGTTGGTGAAGGGCATATTGAAGAAGGATCAGCCGAGTGGTTCTTGTGGGAGAACAACTCCATTTGCCTCACTAACTTCACACACCATCAGGCTTCCAAGCAGCTCTCAAGGAAACTCAGTTTTCACACTCTATGCTTAGTGCCCTTTGAGTGTCTAGGACTGAAATGAAACTTGGTGAGCATCCCACACATACGAATGCTCCACATGCGGGTTTCACATGCCACCAACTCCACATTCACAGGCAACTTCAGCGCCACAGCCGTTTTCAGATAGCCCTCAATGCAAAGGCTCTAGACGCAAATATTGGTGTGAGAGCTAATTCAATCAAGGAAACACTGCATGTTGGTGAAGGGCATATTGAAGAAGGATCAGCCGAGTGGTTCTTGTGGGAGAACAACTCCATTTGGCTCACTAACTTCACACACCATCAGGCTTCCAAGCAGCTCTCAAGGAAACTAAGTTTTCACACTCTATGCTTAGTGCCATTTGAGTGCATTATCTAGGAATGAACCTGGTAGAGCATCCCACACAAACGAATGCTCCACATGCGGGTTTCACATGCCACTAACTCCACATTCACAGGCAATTTCAGCGCCACAGCCGTTTTCAGATAGCCCTCAATGCAAAGTCTCTAGACGCAAATATTGGTGTGAGAGCTAATTCAATCAAGGAAACTGTGCATGTTGGTGAAGGGCATATTGAAGAAGGATCAGCCGAGTGGTTCTTGTGGGAGAACAACTCCATTTGGCTCACTAACTTCACACACCATCAGGCTTCCAAGCAGCTCTCAAGGAAACTCAGTTTTCACACTCTATGCTTAGTGCCCTTTGAGTGCCTTATCTAGGAATGAACCTGGTAGAGCATCCCACACAAACGAATGCTCCACATGCGGGTTTCACATGCCACTAACTCCACATTCACAGGCAATTTCAGCGCCACAGCCGTTTTCAGATAGCCCTCAATGCAAAGGCTCTAGACGCAAATATTGGTGTGAGAGCTAATTCAATCAAGGAAACACTGCATGTTGGTGAAGGGCATATTGAAGAAGGATCAGCCGAGTGGTTCCGGTGGCAGAACAACTCCATTTGGCTCACTAACTTCACACACCATCAGGCTTCCAAGCAGCTCTCAAGGAAACTCAGTTTTCACACTCTATGCTTAGTGCCCTTTGAGTGCCAAGGACTGAAATGAAACTTGGTGAGCATCCCACACAAACGAATGTTCCACATGCGGGTTTCACATGCCACCAACTCCACATTCACAGGCAACTTCAGCGCCACAGCCGTTTTCAGATAGCCCTCAATGCAAAGGCTCTAGACGCAAATATTGGTGTGAGAGCTAATTCAATCAAGGAAACACTGCATGTTGGTGAAGGGCATATTGAAGAAGGATCAGCCGAGTGGTTCTTGTGGGAGAACAACTCCATTTGGCTCACTAACTTCACACACCATCAGGCTTCCAAGCAGCTCTCAAGGAAACTCAGTTTTCACACTCTATGCTTAGTGCCCTTTGAGTGCCTAGGACTGAAATGAAACTTGGTGAGCATCCCACACAAAGGAATGCTCCACATGCGGGTTTCACATGCCACCAACTCCACATTCACAGACCACTTCAGCGCCACAGCCGTTTTCAGATAGCCCTCAATGCAAAGGCTCTAGACGCAAATATTGGTGTGAGAGCTATTTCAATCAAGGAAACAGTGCATGTTGGTGAGGGGATATTGAAGAAGTATCAGCCGAGTGGTTCTTGTGGGAGAACAACTCCATTTGCCTCACTAACTTCACACACCATCAGGCTTCCAAGCAGCTCTCAAGGAAACTCAGTTTTCACGCTCTATGCTTAGTGCCCTTTGAGTGCATTATCTAGGAATGAACCTGGTAGAGCATCCCACACAAACGAATGCTCCACATGCGGGTTTCACATGCCACCAACTCCACATTCACAGGCAACTTCAGCGCCACAGCCGTTTTCAGATAGCCCTCAATGCGAAGGCTCTAGACGCAAATATTGGTGTGAGAGCTAATTCAATCAAGGAAACACTGCATGTTGGTGAAGGGCATATTGAAGAAGGATCAGCCGAGTGGTTCTTGTGGGAGAACAACTCCATTTGCCTCACTAACTTCACACACCATCAGGCTTCCAAGCAGCTCTCAAGGAAACTCAGTTTTCACACTCTATGCTTAGTGCCCTTTGAGTGTCTAGGACTGAAATGAAACTTGGTGAGCATCCCACACATACGAATGCTCCACATGCGGGTTTCACATGCCACCAACTCCACATTCACAGGCAACTTCAGCGCCACAGCCGTTTTCAGATAGCCCTCAATGCAAAGGCTCTAGACGCAAATATTGGTGTGAGAGCTAATTCAATCAAGGAAACACTGCATGTTGGTGAAGGGCATATTGAAGAAGGATCAGCCGAGTGGTTCTTGTGGGAGAACAACTCCATTTGGCTCACTAACTTCACACACCATCAGGCTTCCAAGCAGCTCTCAAGGAAACTAAGTTTTCACACTCTATGCTTAGTGCCATTTGAGTGCATTATCTAGGAATGAACCTGGTAGAGCATCCCACACAAACGAATGCTCCACATGCGGGTTTCACATGCCACTAACTCCACATTCACAGGCAATTTCAGCGCCACAGCCGTTTTCAGATAGCCCTCAATGCAAAGTCTCTAGACGCAAATATTGGTGTGAGAGCTAATTCAATCAAGGAAACTGTGCATGTTGGTGAAGGGCATATTGAAGAAGGATCAGCCGAGTGGTTCTTGTGGGAGAACAACTCCATTTGGCTCACTAACTTCACACACCATCAGGCTTCCAAGCAGCTCTCAAGGAAACTCAGTTTTGACACTCTATGCTTAGTGCCCTTTGAGTGCCTTATCTAGGAATGAACCTGGTAGAGCATCCCACACAAACGAATGCTCCACATGCGGGTTTCACATGCCACTAACTCCACATTCACAGGCAATTTCAGCGCCACAGCCGTTTTCAGATAGCCCTCAATGCAAAGGCTCTAGACGCAAATATTGGTGTGAGAGCTAATTCAATCAAGGAAACACTGCATGTTGGTGAAGGGCATATTGAAGAAGGATCAGCCGAGTGGTTCCGGTGGCAGAACAACTCCATTTGGCTCACTAACTTCACACACCATCAGGCTTCCAAGCAGCTCTCAAGGAAACTCAGTTTTCACACTCTATGCTTAGTGCCCTTTGAGTGCCAAGGACTGAAATGAAACTTGGTGAGCATCCCACACAAACGAATGTTCCACATGCGGGTTTCACATGCCACCAACTCCACATTCACAGGCAACTTCAGCGCCACAGCCGTTTTCAGATAGCCCTCAATGCAAAGGCTCTAGACGCAAATATTGGTGTGAGAGCTAATTCAATCAAGGAAACACTGCATGTTGGTGAAGGGCATATTGAAGAAGGATCAGCCGAGTGGTTCTTGTGGGAGAACAACTCCATTTGGCTCACTAACTTCACACACCATCAGGCTTCCAAGCAGCTCTCAAGGAAACTCAGTTTTCACACTCTATGCTTAGTGCCCTTTGAGTGCCTAGGACTGAAATGAAACTTGGTGAGCATCCCACACAAAGGAATGCTCCACATGCGGGTTTCACATGCCACCAACTCCACATTCACAGACCACTTCAGCGCCACAGCCGTTTTCAGATAGCCCTCAATGCAAAGGCTCTAAACGCAAATATTGGTGTGAGAGCTATTTCAATCAAGGAAACAGTGCATGTTGGTGAGGGGATATTGAAGAAGTATCAGCCGAGTGGTTCTTGTGGGAGAACAACTCCATTTGCCTCACTAACTTCACACACCATCAGGCTTCCAAGCAGCTCTCAAGGAAACTCAGTTTTCACGCTCTATGCTTAGTGCCCTTTGAGTGCATTATCTAGGAATGAACCTGGTAGAGCATCCCACACAAACGAATGCTCCACATGCGGGTTTCACATGCCACCAACTCCACATTCACAGGCAACTTCAGCGCCACAGCCGTTTTCAGATAGCCCTCAATGCAAAGGCTCTAGACGCAAATATTGGTGTGAGAGCTATTTCAATCAAGGAAACACTGCATGTTGGTGAAGGGCATATTGAAGAAGGATCAGCCGAGTGGTTCTTGTGGAAGAACAACTCCATTTGGCTCACTAACTTCACACACCATCAGGCTTCCAAGCAGCTCTCAAGGAAACTCAGTTTTCACACTCAATGCTTAGTGCCCTTTGAGTGCCTAGGACTGAAATGAAACTTGGTGAGCATCCCACACAAACGAATGCTCCACATGCGGATTTCACATGCCACCAACTCCACATTCACAGGCAATTTCAGCGCCACAGCCGTTTTCAGATAGCCCTCAATGCAAATGCTCTAGATGCAAATATTGGTGTGAGAGCTAATTCAATCAAGGAAACACTGCATGTTGGTGAAGGGCATATTGAAGAAGGATCAGCCGAGTGGTTCTTGTGGGAGAACAACTCCATTTGGCTCACTAACTTCACACACCATCAGGCTTCCAAGCAGCTCTCAAGGAAACTCAGTTTTCACACTCAATGCTTAGTGCCCTTTGAGTGCCTAGGACTGAAATGAAACTTGGTGAGCATCCCACACAAACGAATGCTCCACATGCGGATTTCACATGCCACCAACTCCACATTCACAGGCAATTTCAGCGCCACAGCCGTTTTCAGATAGCCCTCAATGCAAAGGCTCTAGATGCAAATATTGGTCTGAGAGCTAATTCAATCAAGGAAACACTGCATGTTGGTGAAGGGCATATTGAAGAAGGATCAGCCGAGTGGTTCTTGTGGGAGAACAACTCCATTTGGCTCACTAACTTCACACACCATCAGGCTTCCAAGCAGCTCTCAAGGAAACTCAGTTTTCACACTCAATGCTTAGTGCCCTTTGAGTGCCTAGGACTGAAATGAAACTTGGTGAGCATCCCACACAAACGAATGCTCCACATGCGGATTTCACATGCCACCAACTCCACATTCACAGGCAATTTCAGCGCCACAGCCGTTTTCAGATAGCCCTCAATGCAAAGGCTCTAGACACAAATATTGGTGTGAGAGCTAATTCAATCAAGGAAACACTGCATGTTGGTGAAGGGCATATTGAAGAAGGATCAGCCGAGTGGTTCTTGTGGGAGAACAACTCCATTTGGCTCACTAACTTCACACACCATCAGGCTTCCAAGCAGCTCTCAAGGAAACTCAGTTTTCACACTCTATGCTTAGTGCCCTTTGAGTGCATTATCTAGGAATGAACCTGGTAGAGCATCCCACACAAACGAATGCTCCACATGCGGGTTTCACATGCCACTAACTCCACACTCACAGGCAATTTCAGCGCCACAGCCGTTTTCAGATAGCCCTCAATGCAAAGGCTCTAGACGCAAATATTGGTGTGAGAGCTAATTCAATCAAGGAAACACTGCATGTTGGTGAAGGGCATATTGAAGAAGGATCAGCCGAGTGGTTCTTGTGGGAGAACAACTCCATTTGGCTCACTAACTTCACACACCATCAGGCTTCCAAGCAGCTCTCAAGGAAACTCAGTTTTCACACTCTATGCTTAGTGCCCTTTGAGTGCATTATCTAGGAATGAACCTGGTAGAACATCCCACACAAACGAATGCTCCACATGCGGGTTTCACATGCCACCAACTCCACATTCACAGTCAACTTCAGCGCCACAGCCGTTTTCAGATAGCCCTCAATGCAAAGGCTGTAGATTCAAATATTGGTGTGAGAGTTAATTCAATCAAGGAAACACTGCATGTTGGTGAAGGGCATATTGAAGAATGATCAGCCGAGTGGTTCTTGTGGGAGAACAACTCCATTTGGCTCACTAACTTCACACACCATCAGGCTTCCAAGCAGCTCTCAAGGAAACTCAGTTTTCACACTCTATGCTTAGTGCCCTTTGAGTGCATTATCTAGGAATGAACCTGGTAGAGCATCCCACACAATCGAATGCTCCACATGTGGGTTTCACATGCCACCAACTCCACATTCACAGGCAACTTCAGCGCCACAGCCATTTTCAGATAGCCCTCAATGCAAAGGCTCTAGACGCAAATATTGGTGTGAGAGCTAATTCAATCAAGGAAACACTGCATGTTGGTGAAGGGCATATTGAAGAAGGATCAGCCGAGTGGTTCTTGTGGGAGAACAACTCCATTTGGCTCACTAACTTCACACACCATCAGGCTTCCAAGCAGCTCTCAAGGAAACTCAGTTTTCACACTCTATGCTTAGTGCCCTTTGAGTGCATTATCTAGGAATGAACCTGATATAGCATCCCACAGAAACGAATGCTCCACATGCGGGTTTCACATGCCACCAACTCCACATTCACAGGCAACTTCAGCGCCACAGCCGTTTTCAGATAGCCCTCAATGCAAAGGCTCTAGAGGCAAATATTGGTGTGAGAGCTAATTCAATCAAGGAAACACTGCATGTTGGTGAAGGGCATATTGAAGAAGGATCAGCCGAGTGGTTCTTGTGGGAGAACAACTCCATTTGGCTCACTCACTTCACACACCATCAGGCTTCCAAGCAGCTCTCAAGGAAACTCAGTTTTCACACTCTATGCTTCGTGACCTTTGAGTGCATTATCTAGGAATGAACCTGGTAGAGCATGCCACACAAACCAATGCTCCACATGCGGGTTTCACATGCCACCAACGCCACATTCACAGGCAACTTCAGTGCCACAGCCATTTTCAGATAGCCCTCAATGCAAAGGCTCTAGACGCAAATATTGGTGTGAGAGCTAATTCAATCAAGGAAACACTGCACGTTGGTGAAGGGCATATGGAAGAAGGATCAGCCGAGTGGTTCTTGTGGGAGAACAACTCCATTTGGCTCACTAACTTCACACACCATCAGGCTTCCAAGCAGCTCTCAAGGAAACTCAGTTTTCACACTCTATGCTTAGTGCCCTTTGAGTGCATTATCTAGGAATGAACCTGGTAGAACATCCCACACAAACGAATGCTCCACATGCGGGTTTCACATGCCACCAACTCCACATTCACAGTCAACTTCAGCGCCACAGCCGTTTTCAGATAGCCCTCAATGCAAAGGCTGTAGATTCAAATATTGGTGTGAGAGTTAATTCAATCAAGGAAACACTGCATGTTGGTGAAGGGCATATTGAAGAATGATCAGCCGAGTGGTTCTTGTGGGAGAACAACTCCATTTGGCTCACTAACTTCACACACCATCAGGCTTCCAAGCAGCTCTCAAGGAAACTCAGTTTTCACACTCTATGCTTAGTGCCCTTTGAGTGCATTATCTAGGAATGAACCTGGTAGAGCATCCCACACAATCGAATGCTCCACATGTGGGTTTCACATGCCACCAACTCCACATTCACAGGCAACTTCAGCGCCACAGCCATTTTCAGATAGCCCTCAATGCAAAGGCTCTAGACGCAAATATTGGTGTGAGAGCTAATTCAATCAAGGAAACACTGCATGTTGGTGAAGGGCATATTGAAGAAGGATCAGCCGAGTGGTTCTTGTGGGAGAACAACTCCATTTGGCTCACTAACTTCACACAACATCAGGCTTCCAAGCAGCTCTCAAGGAAACTCAGTTTTCACACTCTATGCTTAGTGCCCTTTGAGTGCATTATCTAGGAATGAACCTGATAGAGCATCCCACAGAAACGAATGCTCCACATGCGGGTTTCACATGCCACCAACTCCACATTCACAGGCAACTTCAGCGCCACAGCCGTTTTCAGATAGCCCTCAATGCAAAGGCTCTAGAGGCAAATATTGGTGTGAGAGCTAATTCAATCAAGGAAACACTGCATGTTGGTGAAGGGCATATTGAAGAAGGATCAGCCGAGTGGTTCTTGTGGGAGAACAACTCCATTTGGCTCACTCACTTCACACACCATCAGGCTTCCAAGCAGCTCTCAAGGAAACTCAGTTTTCACACTCTATGCTTAGTGCCCTTTGAGTGTATTATCTAGGAATGAACCTGGTAGAGGATCCCACACAAACGAATGCTCCACATGTGGGTTTCACATTCCACCAACTCCACATTCACAGGCAACTTCAGCGCCACAGCCGTTTTCAGATAGCCCTCAATGCAAAGGCTCTAGATGCAAATATTGGTGTGAGAGCTAATTCAATCAAGGAAACAGTGCATGTTGGTGAAGGGCATATTGAAGAAGGATCAGCCGAGTGGTTCTTGTGGGAGAACAACTCCATTTGGCTCACTAACTTCACACACCATCAGGCTTCCAAGCAGCTCTCAAGGAAACTCAGTTGTCACACTCTATGCTTAGTGACCTTTGAGTGCCTAGGACTGAAATGAAGCTTGGTGAGCATCCCATACAAACGAATGCTCCACATGCGGGTTTCACATGCCACCAACTCCACATTCACAGGCAACTTCAGTGCCACAGCCGTTTTCAGATAGCCCTCAATGCAAAGGCTCTAGACGCAAATATTGGTGTGAGAGCTAATTCAATCAAGGAAACACTGCATGTTGGTGAAAGGCATATTGAAGAAGGATCAGCCGAGTGGTTCTTGTGGGAGAACAACTCCATTTGGCTCACTAACTTCACACACCATCAGGCTTCCAAGCAGCTCTCAAGGAAACTCAGTTTTCACACTCTATGCTTAGTGCCCTTTGAGTGCCTTATCTAGGAATGAACCTGGTAGAGCATCCCACACAAACGAATGCTCCACATGTGGGTTTCACATGCCACCAACTCCACATTCACAGGCAACTTCAGCGCCACAGCCGTTTTCAGATAGCCCTCAATGCAAAGGCTCTAGACGCAAATATTGGTGTGAGAGCTAATTCAATCAAGGAAACAGTGCATGTTGGTGAAGGGCATATTGAAGAAGGATCAGCCGAGTGGTTCTTGTGGGAGAACAACTCCATTTGGCTCACTAACTTCACACACCATCAGGCTTCCAAGCAGCTCTCAAGGAAACTCAGTTTTCACACTCAATGCTTAGTGCCCTTTGAGTGCATTATCTAGGAATGAACCTGGTAGAGCATCCCACACAAACGAATGCTCCACATGCGGGTTTCACATGCCACTAACTCCACATTCACAGGCAACTTCAGCGCCACAGCCGTTTTCAGATAGCCCTCAATGCAAAGGCTCTAGACGCAAATATTGGTGTGAGAGCTAATTCAATCAAGGAAACACTGCATGTTGGTGAAGGGCATATTGATTAAGGATCAGCCGAGTGGTTCTTGTGGGAGAACAACTCCATTTGGCTCACTAACTTCACACACCATCAGGCTTCCAAGCAGCTCTCAAGGAAACTCAGTTGTCACACTCTATGCTTAGTGCCCTTTGAGTGCATTATCTAGGACTGAAATGAAACTTGGTGAGCATCCCACACAAACGAATGCTCCACATGCTTCACATGCCACCAACTCCACATTCACAGGCAACTTCAGCGCCACAGCCGTTTTCAGATAGCCCTCAATGCAAAGGCTCTAGACGCAAATATTGGTGTGAGAGCTAATTCAATCAAGGAAACACTGCATGTTGGTGAAGGGCATATTGAAGAAGGATCAGCCGAGTGGTTCTTGTGGGAGAACAACTCCATTTGGCTCACTAACTTCACACACCATCAGGCTTCCAAGCAGCTCTCAAGGGAAACTCAGTTGTCACACTCTATGCTTAGTGCCCTTTGAGTGCATTATCTAGGAATGAACCTGGTAGAGCATCCCACACAAACCAATGCTCCACATGCGGGTTTCACATGCCACTAACTCCACATTCACAGGCAATTTCAGCGCCACAGCCGTTTCAGATAGCCCTCAATGCAAAGGCTCTAGAGGCAAATATTGGTGTGAGAGCTAATTCAATCAAGGAAACACTGCATGTTGGTGAAGGGCATATTGAAGAAGGATCAGCCGAGTGGTTCTTGTGGGAGAACAACTCCATTTGGCTCACTAACTTCACACACCATCAGGCTTCCAAGCAGCTCTCAAGGAAACTCAGTTTTCACACTCTATGCTTAGTGCCCTTTGAGTGCATTATCTAGGAATGAACCTGGTAGAGCATCCCACACAAACGAATGCTCCCACATGCGGGTTTCACATGCCACTAACTCCACATTCACAGGCAACTTCAGCGCCACAGGCCGTTTTCAGATAGCCCTCAATGCAAAGGCTCTAGACGCAAATATTGGTGTGAGAGCTAATTCAATCAAGGAAACACTGCATGTTGGGTGAAGGGCATATTGAAGAAGGATCAGCCGAGTGGTTCTTGTGGCAGAACAACTCCATTTGCTCACTAACTTCACACACCATCAGGCTTCCAAGCAGCTCTCAAGGAAACTCAGTTGTCACACTCTATGCTTAGTGCCCTTTGAGTGCCTAGGACTGAAATGAAACTTGGTGAGCATACCCACACAAACGAATGCTCCACATGCGGGTTTCACATGCCACCAACTCCACATTCACAGGCAACTTCAGCGCCACAGCCGTTTTCAGATAGCCCTCAATGCAAAGGCTCTAGAGGCAAATATTGGTGTGAGAGCTAATTCAATCAAGTTTACAGTGCATGTTGGTGAAGGGGCATATTGAAGAAGTATCAGCCGAGTGGTTCTTGTGGGAGAACAACTCCATTTGGCTCACTAACTTCACACACCATCAGGCTTTGAAGCAGCTCTCAAGGAAACTCAGTTTTCACACTCTATGCTTAGTGCCCTTTGAGTGCATTATCTAGGAATGAACCTGGTAGAGCATCCCACACAAACGAATGCTCCACATGCGGGTTTCACATGCCACTAGCTCCACATTCACAGGCAATTTCAGCGCCACAGCCGTTTTCAGATAGCCCTCAATGCAAAGTCTCTAGACGCAAATATTGGTGTGAGAGCTAATTCAATCAAGGAAACAGTGCATGTTGGTGAAGGGCATATTGAAGAAGGATCAGCCGAGTGGTTCTTGTGGGAGAACAACTCCATTTGGCTCACTAACTTCACACACCATCAGGCTTCCAAGCAGCTCTCAAGGAAACTCAGTTTTCACACTCTATGCTTAGTGCCCTTTGAGTGCCTTATCTAGGAATGAACCTGGTCGAGCATCCCACACAAACGAATGCTCCACATGCGGGTTTCACATGCCACTAACTCCACATTCACAGGCAATTTCAGCGCCACAGCCGTTTTCAGATAGCCCTCAATGCAAAGGCTCTAGACGCAAATATTGGTGTGAGAGCTAATTCAATCAAGGAAACAATGCATGTTGGTGAAGGGCATATTGAAGAAGGATCAGCCGAGTGGTTCCTGTTGCAGAACAACTCCATTTGGCTCACTAACTTCACACACCATCAGGCTTCCAAGCAGCTCTCAAGGAAACTCAGTTTTCACACTCAATGCTTAGTGCCCTTTGAGTGCCTAGGACTGAAATGAAACTTGGTGAGCATCCCACACAAACGAATGCTCCACATGCGGGTTTCACATGCCACCAACTCCACATTCACAGGCAACTTCAGCGCCACAGCCGTTTTCAGATAGCCCTCAATGCAAAGGCTCTAGAGGCAAATATTGGTGTGAGAGCTAATTCAATCAAGGAAACACTGCATGTTGGTGAAGGGCATATTGAAGAAGGATCAGCCGAGTGGTTCTTGTGGGAGAACAACTCCATTTGGCTCACTAACTTCACACACCATCAGGCTTCCAAGCAGCTCTCAAGGAAACTCAGTTTTCACACTCTATGCTTAGTGCCCTTTGAGTGCCTAGGACTGAAATTAAACTTGGTTGGTATCCCACACAAACGAATGCTCCACATGCGGGTTTCACACGCCACTAACTCCACATTCACAGGCAACTTCAGCGCCACAGCCGTTTTCAGATAGCCCTCAATGCAAAGGCTCTAGACGCAAATATTGGTGTGAGAGCTAATTCAATCAAGGAAACACTGCATGTTGGTGAAGGGCATATTGAAGAAGGATCAGCCGAGTGGTTCTTGTGGGAGAACAACTCCATTTGGCTCACTAACTTCACACACCATCAGGCTTCCAAGCAGCTCTCAAGGAAACTCAGTTGTCACACTCTATGCTTAGTGCCCTTTGAGTGCATTATCTAGGAATGAACCTGGTAGAGCATCCCACACAAACGAATGCTCCACATGCGGGTTTCACATGCCACTAACTCCACATTCACAGGCAATTTCAGCGCCACAGCCGTTTTCACATAGCCCTCAATGCAAAGGCTCTAGACGCAAATATTGGTGTGAGAGCTAATTCAATCAAGGAAACAGTGCATGTTGGTGAAGGGCATATGGAAGAAGGATCAGCCGAGTGGTTCTTGTGGGAGAACAACTCCATTTGGCTCACTAACTTCACACACCATCAGGCTTCCAAGCAGCTCTCAAGGAAACTCAGTTTTCACACTCAATGCTTAGTGCCCTTTGAGTGCCTAGGACTGAAATGAAACTTGGTGAGCATCCCACACATACGAATGCTCCACATGCGGGTTTCACATGCCACCAACTCCACATTCACAGGCAACTTCAGCGCCACAACCGTTTTCAGATAGCCCTCAATGCAAAGGCTCTAGACGCAAATATTGGTGTGAGAGCTAATTCAATCAAGGAAACAGTGCATGTTGGTGAAGGGCATATTGAAGAAGGATCAGCCGAGTGGTTCTTGTGGGAGAACAACTCCATTTGGCTCACTAACTTCACACACCATCAGGCTTCCAAGCAGCTCTCAAGGAAACTCAGTTGTCACACTCTATGCTTAGTGCCCTTTGAGTGCCTTATCTAGGAATGAACCTGGTAGAGCATCCCACACAAACGAATGCTCCACA
Organism: Ochotona princeps; assembly: GCF_030435755.1. Lineage (NCBI taxonomy): Eukaryota > Metazoa > Chordata > Mammalia > Lagomorpha > Ochotonidae > Ochotona > Ochotona princeps. Next base: position 16,413 of record NW_026699357.1, on the reverse strand, counting down.
TGCGGGTTTCACATGCCACTAACTCCACATTCACAGGCAATTTCAGCGCCACAGCCGTTTTCAGATAGCCCTCAATGCAAAGGCTCTAGACGCAAATATTGGTGTGAGAGCTAATTCGATCAAGGAAACACTGCATGTTGGTGAAGGGCATATTGAAGAAGGATCAGCCGAGTGGTTCCTGTTGCAGAACAACTCCATTTGGCTCACTAACTTCACACACCATCAGGCTTCCAAGCAGCTCTCAAGGAAACTCAGTTTTCACACTCTATGCTTAGTGCCCTTTGAGTGCCTAGGACTGAAATGAAACTTGGTGAGCATCCCACACAAACGAATGTTCCACATGCGGGTTTCACATGCCACCAACTCCACATTCACAGGCAACTTCAGCGCCACAGCCGTTTTCAGATAGCCCTCAATGCAAAGGCTCTAGACGCCAATATTGGTGTGAGAGCTAATTCAATCAAGGAAACACTGCATGTTGGTGAAGGGCATATTGAAGAAGGATCAGCCGAGTGGTTCTTGTGGGAGAACAACTCCATTTGGCTCACTAACTTCACACACCATCAGGCTTCCAAGCAGCTCTCGAGGAAACTCAGTTTTCACACTCTATGCTTAGTGCCCTTTGAGTGCCTTATCTAGGAATGAACCTGGTAGAGCATCCCACACAAACGAATGCTCCACATGCGGGTTTCACATGCCACTAACTCCACATTCACAGGCAATTTCAGCGCCACAGCCGTTTTCAGATAGCCCTCAATGCAAAGGCTCTAGACGCAAATATTGGTGTGAGAGCTAATTCAATCAAGGAAACACTGCATGTTGGTGAAGGGCATATTGAAGAAGGATCAGCCGAGTGGTTCCGGTGGCAGAACAACTCCATTTGGCTCACTAACTTCACACACCATCAGGCTTCCAAGCAGCTCTCAAGGAAACTCAGTTTTCACACTCTATGCTTAGTGCCCTTTGAGTGCCAAGGACTGAAATGAAACTTGGTGAGCATCCCACACAAACGAATGTTCCACATGCGGGTTTCACATGCCACCAACTCCACATTCACAGGCAACTTCAGCGCCACAGCCGTTTTCAGATAGCCCTCAATGCAAAGGCTCTAGACGCAAATATTGGTGTGAGAGCTAATTCAATCAAGGAAACACTGCATGTTGGTGAAGGGCATATTGATTAAGGATCAGCCGAATGGTTCTTGTGGGAGAACAACTCCATTTGGCTCACTAACTTCACACACCATCAGGCTTCCAAGCAGCTCTCAAGGAAACTCAGTTTTCACACTCTATGCTTAGTGCCCTTTGAGTGCCTAGGACTGAAATGAAACTTGGTGAGCATCCCACACAAAGGAATGCTCCACATGCGGGTTTCACATGCCACCAACTCCACATTCACAGACCACTTCAGCGCCACAGCCGTTTTCAGATAGCCCTCAATGCAAAGGCTCTAGACGCAAATATTGGTGTGAGAGCTATTTCAATCAAGGAAACAGTGCATGTTGGTGAGGGGATATTGAAGAAGGATCAGCCTAGTGGTTCTTGTGGGAGAACAACTCCATTTGCCTCACTAACTTCACACACCATCAGGCTTCCAAGCAGCTCTCAAGGAAACTCAGTTTTCACGCTCTATGCTTAGGTCCCTTTGAGTGCATTATCTAGGAATGAACCTGGTAGAGCATCCCACACAAACGAATGCTCCACATGCGGGTTTCACATGCCACCAACTCCACATTCACAGGCAACTTCAGTGCCACAGCCGTTTTCAGATAGCCCTCAATGCAAAGGCTCTAGACGCAAATATTGGTGTGAGAGCTATTTCAATCAAGGAAACACTGCATGTTGGTGAAGGGCATATTGAAGAAGGATCAGCCGAGTGGTTCTTGTGGAAGAACAACTCCATTTGGCTCACTAACTTCACACACCATCAGGCTTCCAAGCAGCTCTCAAGGAAACTCAGTTTTGACACTCTATGCTTAGTGCCCTTTGAGTGCATTATCTAGGAATGAACCTGGTAGAGCATCCCACACAAACGAATGCTCCACATGCGGGTTTCACATGCCACTAACTCCACATTCACAGGCAATTTCAGCGCCACAGCCGTTTTCAGATAGCCCTCAATGCAAAGTCTCTAGACGCAAATATTGGTGTGAGAGCTAATTCAATCAAGGAAACACTGCATGTTGGTGAAGGGCATATTGAAGAAGGATCAGCCGAGTGGTTCTTGTGGGAGAACAACTCCATTTGGCTCACTAACTTCACACACCATCAGGCTTCCAAGCAGCTCTCAAGGAAACTCAGTTTTCACACTCAATGCTTAGTGCCCTTTGAGTGCCTAGGACTGAAATGAAACTTGGTGAGCATCCCACACAAACGAATGCTCCACATGCGGAATTCACATGCCACCAACTCCACATTCACAGGCAACTTCAGCGCCACAGCCGTTTTCAGATAGCCCTCAATGCAAATGCTCTAGATGCAAATATTGGTCTGAGAGCTAATTCAATCAAGGAAACACTGCATGTTGGTGAAGGGCATATTGAAGAAGGATCAGCCGAGTGGTTCTTGTGGGAGAACAACTCCATTTGGCTCACTAACTTCACTCACCATCAGGCTTCCAAGCAGCTCTCAAGGAAACTCAGTTGTCACACTCTATGCTTAGTGCCCTTTGAGTGCATTATCTAGGAATGAACCTGGTAGAGCATCCCACACAAACGAATGCTCCACATGCGGGTTTCACATGCCACCAACTCCACATTCACAGGCAACTTCAGCGCCACAGCCGTTTTCAGATAGCCCTCAATGCAAAGGCTCTAGACGCAAATATTGGTGTGAGAGCTAATTCAATCAAGGAAACACTGCATGTTGGTGAAGGGCATATTGAAGAAGGATCAGCCGAGTGGTTCTTGTGGGAGAACAACTCCATTTGGCTCACTAACTTCACACACCATCAGGCTTCCAAGCAGCTCTCAAGGAAACTCAGTTTTCACACTCTATGCTTAGTGCCCTTTGAGTGCATTATCTAGGAATGAACCTGGTAGAGCATCCCACACAAACGAATGCTCCACATGCGGGTTTCAAATGCCACTAACTCCACATTCACAGGCAATTTCAGCGCCACAGCCGTTTTCAGATAGCCCTCAATGCAAAGTCTCTAGACACAAATATTGGTGTGAGAGCTAATTCAATCAAGGAAACACTGCATGTTGGTGAAGGGCATATTGAAGAAGGATCAGCCGAGTGGTTCTTGTGGCAGAACAACTCCATTTGGCTCACTAACTTCACACACCATCAGGCTTCCAAGCAGCTCTCAAGGAAACTCAGTTTTCACACTCAATGCTTAGTGCCCTTTGAGTGCCTAGGACTGAAATGAAACTTGGTGAGCATCCCACACAAACGAATGCTCCACATGCGGGTTTCACATGCCACTAACTCCACATTCACAGGCAACTTCAGCGCCACAGCCGTTTTCAGATAGCCCTCAATGCAAAGGCTCTAGACGCAAATATTGGTGTGAGAGCTAATTCAATCAAGGAAACACTGCATGTTGGTGAAGGGCATATTGAAGAAGGATCAGCCGAGTGGTTCTTGTGGAAGAACAACTCCATTTGGCTCACTAACTTCACACACCATCAGGCTTCCAAGCAGCTCTCAAGGAAACTCAGTTTTGACACTCTATGCTTAGTGCCCTTTGAGTGCATTATCTAGGAATGAACCTGGTAGAGCATCCCACACAAACGAATGCTCCACATGCGGGTTTCACATGCCACTAACTCCACATTCACAGGCAATTTCAGCGCCACAGCCGTTTTCAGATAGCCCTCAATGCAAAGGCTCTAGACGCAAATATTGGTGTGAGAGCTAATTCAATCAAGGAAACACTGCATGTTGGTGAAGGGCATATTGAAGAAGGATCAGCCGAGTGGTTCTTGTGGGAGAACAACTCCATTTGGCTCACTAACTTCACACACCATCAGGCTTCCAAGCAGCTCTCAAGGAAACTCAGTTTTCACACTCAATGCTTAGTGCCCTTTGAGTGCCTAGGACTGAAATGAAACTTGGTGAGCATCCCACACAAACGAATGCTCCACATGCGGAATTCACATGCCACCAACTCCACATTCACAGGCAACTTCAGCGCCACAGCCGTTTTCAGATAGCCCTCAATGCAAATGCTCTAGATGCAAATATTGGTCTGAGAGCTAATTCAATCAAGGAAACACTGCATGTTGGTGAAGGGCATATTGAAGAAGGATCAGCCGAGTGGTTCTTGTGGGAGAACAACTCCATTTGGCTCACTAACTTCACACACCATCAGGCTTCCAAGCAGCTCTCAAGGAAACTCAGTTTTCACACTCTATGCTTAGTGCCCTTTGAGTGCATTATCTAGGAATGAACCTGGTAGAGCATCCCACACAAACGAATGCTCCACATGCGGGTTTCACATGCCACTAGCTCCACATTCACAGGCAATTTCAGCGCCACAGCCGTTTTCAGATAGCCCTCAATGCAAAGTCTCTAGACGCAAATATTGGTGTGAGAGCTAATTCAATCAAGGAAACAGTGCATGTTGGTGAAGGGCATATTGAAGAAGGATCAGCCGAGTGGTTCTTGTGGGAGAACAACTCCATTTGGCTCACTAACTTCACACACCATCAGGCTTCCAAGCAGCTCTCAAGGAAACTCAGTTTTCACACTCTATGCTTAGTGCCCTTTGAGTGCCTTATCTAGGAATGAACCTGGTCGAGCATCCCACACAAACGAATGCTCCACATGCGGGTTTCACATGCCACTAACTCCACATTCACAGGCAATTTCAGCGCCACAGCCGTTTTCAGATAGCCCTCAATGCAAAGGCTCTAGACGCAAATATTGGTGTGAGAGCTAATTCAATCAAGGAAACACTGCATGTTGGTGAAGGGCATATTGAAGAAGGATCAGCCGAGTGGTTCCTGTTGCAGAACAACTCCATTTGGCTCACTAACTTCACACACCATCAGGCTTCCAAGCAGCTCTCAAGGAAACTCAGTTTTCACACTCTATGCTTAGTGCCCTTTGAGTGCCTAGGACTGAAATTAAACTTGGTTGGTATCCCACACAAACGAATGCTCCACATGCGGGTTTCACACGCCACTAACTCCACATTCACAGGCAACTTCAGCGCCACAGCCGTTTTCAGATAGCCCTCAATGCAAAGGCTCTAGACGCAAATATTGGTGTGAGAGCTAATTCAATCAAGGAAACACTGCATGTTGGTGAAGGGCATATTGAAGAAGGATCAGCCGAGTGGTTCTTGTGGGAGAACAACTCCATTTGGCTCACTAACTTCACACACCATCAGGCTTCCAAGCAGCTCTCAAGGAAACTCAGTTGTCACACTCTATGCTTAGTGCCCTTTGAGTGCATTATCTAGGAATGAACCTGGTAGAGCATCCCACACAAACGAATGCTCCACATGCGGGTTTCACATGCCACTAACTCCACATTCACAGGCAATTTCAGCGCCACAGCCGTTTTCAGATAGCCCTCAATTAAAAGGCTCTAGACGCAAATATTGGTGTGAGAGCTAATTCAATCAAGGAAACACTGCATGTTGGTGAAGGGCATATTGAAGAAGGATCAGCCGAGTGGTTCTTGTGGGAGAACAACTCCATTTGGCTCACTAACTTCACACACCATCAGGCTTCCAAGCAGCTCTCAAGGAAACTCAGTTTTCACACTCTATGCTTAGTGCCCTTTGAGTGCCTAGGACTGAAATGAAACTTGGTGAGCATCCCACACAAACGAATGCTCCACATGCGGGTTTCACATGCCACCAACTCCACATTCACAGACCACTTCAGCGCCACAGCCGTTTTCAGATAGCCCTCAATGCAAAGGCTCTAGACGCAAATATTGGTGTGAGAGCTATTTCAATCAAGGAAACAGTGCATGTTGGTGAGGGGATATTGAAGAAGGATCAGCCTAGTGGTTCTTGTGGGAGAACAACTCCATTTGCCTCACTAACTTCACACACCATCAGGCTTCCAAGCAGCTCTCAAGGAAACTCAGTTTTCACGCTCTATGCTTAGGTCCCTTTGAGTGCATTATCTAGGAATGAACCTGGTAGAGCATCCCACACAAACGAATGCTCCACATGCGGGTTTCACATGCCACCAACTCCACATTCACAGGCAACTTCAGTGCCACAGCCGTTTTCAGATAGCCCTCAATGCAAAGGCTCTAGACGCAAATATTGGTGTGAGAGCTATTTCAATCAAGGAAACACTGCATGTTGGTGAAGGGCATATTGAAGAAGGATCAGCCGAGTGGTTCTTGTGGAAGAACAACTCCATTTGGCTCACTAACTTCACACACCATCAGGCTTCCAAGCAGCTCTCAAGGAAACTCAGTTTTCACACTCTATGCTTAGTGCCCTTTGAGTGCATTATCTAGGAATGAACCTGGTAGAGCATCCCACACAAACGAATGCTCCACATGCGGGTTTCACATGCCACTAACTCCACATTCACAGGCAATTTCAGCGCCACAGCCGTTTTCAGATAGCCCTCAATGCAAAGGCTCTAGACGCAAATATTGGTGTGAGAGCTAATTCAATCAAGGAAACACTGCATGTTGGTGAAGGGCATATTGAAGAAGGATCAGCCGAGTGGTTCTTGTGGGAGAACAACTCCATTTGGCTCACTAACTTCACACACCATCAGGCTTCCAAGCAGCTCTCAAGGAAACTCAGTTTTCACACTCAATGCTTAGTGCCCTTTGAGTGCCTAGGACTGAAATGAAACTTGGTGAGCATCCCACACAAACGAATGCTCCACATGCGGAATTCACATGCCACCAACTCCACATTCACAGGCAACTTCAGCGCCACAGCCGTTTTCAGATAGCCCTCAATGCAAATGCTCTAGATGCAAATATTGGTCTGAGAGCTAATTCAATCAAGGAAACACTGCATGTTGGTGAAGGGCATATTGAAGAAGGATCAGCCGAGTGGTTCTTGTGGGAGAACAACTCCATTTGGCTCACTAACTTCACACACCATCAGGCTTCCAAGCAGCTCTCAAGGAAACTCAGTTTTCACACTCTATGCTTAGTGCCCTTTGAGTGCATTATCTAGGAATGAACCTGGTAGAGCATCCCACACAAACGAATGCTCCACATGCGGGTTTCACATGCCACTAACTCCACATTCACAGGCAATTTCAGCGCCACAGCCGTTTTCAGATAGCCCTCAATGCAAAGGCTCTAGACGCAAATATTGGTGTGAGAGCTAATTCAATCAAGGAAACACTGCATGTTGGTGAAGGGCATATTGAAGAAGGATCAGCCGAGTGGTTCTTGTGGGAGAACAACTCCATTTGGCTCACTAACTTCACACACCATCAGGCTTCCAAGCAGCTCTCAAGGAAACTCAGTTTTCACACTCTATGCTTAGTGCCCTTTGAGTGCATTATCTAGGAATGAACCTGGTAGAGCATCCCACACAAACGAATGCTCCACATGCGGGTTTCAAATGCCACTAACTCCACATTCACAGGCAATTTCAGCGCCACAGCCGTTTTCAGATAGCCCTCAATGCAAAGTCTCTAGACACAAATATTGGTGTGAGAGCTAATTCAATCAAGGAAACACTGCATGTTGGTGAAGGGCATATTGAAGAAGGATCAGCCGAGTGGTTCTTGTGGCAGAACAACTCCATTTGGCTCACTAACTTCACACACCATCAGGCTTCCAAGCAGCTCTCAAGGAAACTCAGTTTTCACACTCAATGCTTAGTGCCCTTTGAGTGCCTAGGACTGAAATGAAACTTGGTGAGCATCCCACACAAACGAATGCTCCACATGCGGGTTTCACATGCCACTAACTCCACATTCACAGGCAACTTCAGCGCCACAGCCGTTTTCAGATAGCCCTCAATGCAAAGGCTCTAGACGCAAATATTGGTGTGAGAGCTAATTCAATCAAGGAAACACTGCATGTTGGTGAAGGGCATATTGAAGAAGGATCAGCCGAGTGGTTCTTGTGGAAGAACAACTCCATTTGGCTCACTAACTTCACACACCATCAGGCTTCCAAGCAGCTCTCAAGGAAACTCAGTTTTGACACTCTATGCTTAGTGCCCTTTGAGTGCATTATCTAGGAATGAACCTGGTAGAGCATCCCACACAAACGAATGCTCCACATGCGGGTTTCACATGCCACTAACTCCACATTCACAGGCAATTTCAGCGCCACAGCCGTTTTCAGATAGCCCTCAATGCAAAGTCTCTAGACGCAAATATTGGTGTGAGAGCTAATTCAATCAAGGAAACACTGCATGTTGGTGAAGGGCATATTGAAGAAGGATCAGCCGAGTGGTTCTTGTGGGAGAACAACTCCATTTGGCTCACTAACTTCACACACCATCAGGCTTCCAAGCAGCTCTCAAGGAAACTCAGTTTTCACACTCAATGCTTAGTGCCCTTTGAGTGCCTAGGACTGAAATGAAACTTGGTGAGCATCCCACACAAACGAATGCTCCACATGCGGAATTCACATGCCACCAACTCCACATTCACAGGCAACTTCAGCGCCACAGCCGTTTTCAGATAGCCCTCAATGCAAATGCTCTAGATGCAAATATTGGTCTGAGAGCTAATTCAATCAAGGAAACACTGCATGTTGGTGAAGGGCATATTGAAGAAGGATCAGCCGAGTGGTTCTTGTGGGAGAACAACTCCATTTGGCTCACTAACTTCACACACCATCAGGCTTCCAAGCAGCTCTCAAGGAAACTCAGTTTTCACACTCTATGCTTAGTGCCCTTTGAGTGCATTATCTAGGAATGAACCTGGTAGAGCATCCCACACAAACGAATGCTCCACATGCGGGTTTCACATGCCACTAACTCCACATTCACAGGCAATTTCAGCACCACAGCCGTTTTCAGATAGCCCTCAATGCAAAGGCTCTAGACGCAAATATTGGTGTGAGAGCTAATTCAATCAAGGAAACACTGCATGTTGGTGAAGGGCATATTGAAGAAGGATCAGCCGAGTGGTTCTTGTGGGAGAACAACTCCATTTGGCTCACTAACTTCACACACCATCAGGCTTCCAAGCAGCTCTCAAGGAAACTCAGTTTTCACACTCTATGCTTAGTGCCCTTTGAGTGCATTATCTAGGAATGAACCTGGTAGAGCATCCCACACAAACGAATGCTCCACATGCGGGTTTCAAATGCCACTAACTCCACATTCACAGGCAATTTCAGCGCCACAGCCGTTTTCAGATAGCCCTCAATGCAAAGTCTCTAGACACAAATATTGGTGTGAGAGCTAATTCAATCAAGGAAACAGTGCATGTTGGTGAAGGGCATATTGAAGAAGGATCAGCCGAGTGGTTCTTGTGGCAGAACAACTCCATTTGGCTCACTAACTTCACACACCATCAGGCTTCCAAGCAGCTCTCAAGGAAACTCAGTTTCACATTCTATGCTTAGTGCCCTTTGAGTGCCTTATCTAGGAATGAACCTGGTAGAGCATCCCACACATACGAATGCTCCACATGTGGGTTTCACATGCCACTAACTCCACATTCACAGGCAATTTCAGCGCCACAGCCGTTTTCAGATAGCCCTCAATGCAAAGGCTCTAGACGCAAATATTGGTGTGAGAGCTAATTCAATCAAGGAAACACTGCATGTTGGTGAAGGGCATATTGAAGAAGGATCAGCCGAGTGGTTCTTGTGGGAGAACAACTCCATTTGGCTCACTAACTTCACACACCATCAGGCTTCCAAGCAGCTCTCAAGGAAACTCAGTTTTCACACTCAATGCTTAGTGCCCTTTGAGTGCCTAGGACTGAAATGAAACTTGGTGAGCATCCCACACAAACGAATGCTCCACATGCGGGTTTCACATGCCACCAACTCCACATTCACAGGCAACTTCAGCGCCACAGCCGTTTTCAGATAGCCCTCAATGCAAAGGCTCTAGACGCAAATATTGGTGTGAGAGCTAATTCAATCAAGGAAACAGTGCATGTTGGTGAAGGGCATATTGAAGAAGGATCAGCCTAGTGGTTCTTGTGGGAGAACAACTCCATTTGGCTCACTAACTTCACACACCATCAGGCTTCCAAGCAGCTCTCAAAGAAACTCAGTTTTCACACTCTATGCTTAGTGCCCTTTGAGTGCATTATCTAGGAATGAACCTGGTAGAGCATCCCACACAAACGAATGCTCCACATGCGGATTTCACATGCCACCAACTCCACATTCACAGGCAACTTCAGCGCCACAGCCGTTTTCAGATAGCCCTCAATGCAAAGGCTCTAGACGCAAATATTGGTGTGAGAGCTAATTCAATCAAGGAAACACTTCATGTTGGTGAAGGGCACATTGAAGAAGGATCAGCCGAGTGGTTCTTGTGGGAGAACAACTCCATTTGGCTCACTAACTTCACACACCATCAGGCTTCCAAGCAGCTCTCAAGGAAACTCAGTTTCCACACTCTATGCTTAGTGCCCTTTGAGTGCCTAGGACTGAAACGAAGCCTGGTGAGCATCCCACACAAACGAATGCTCCACATGCGGGTTTCACATGCCACCAACTCCACATTCATATGCAACTTCAGCGCCACAGCCGTTTTCAGATAGCCCTCAATGCAAAGGCTCTAGAGGCAAATATTGGTGTGAGAGCTAATTCAATCAAGGAAACAGTGCATGTTGGTGAAGGGCATATTGAAGAAGGATCAGCCGAGTGGTTCTTGTGGGAGAACAACTCCATTTGGCTCACTAACTTCACACACCATCAGGCTTCCAAGCAGCTCTCAAGGAAACTCAGTTTTCACACTCTATGCTTAGTGCCCTTTGAGTGTATTATCTAGGAATGAACCTGGTAGAGCATCCCACACAAACGAATGCTCCACATGCGGATTTCACATGCCACCAACTCCACATTCACAGGCAACTTCAGCGCCACAGCCGTTTTCAGATAGCCCTCAATGCAAAGGCTCTAGACGCAAATATTGGTGTGAGAGCTAATTCAATCAAGGAAACACTTCATGTTGGTGAAGGGCATATTGAAGAAGGATCAGCCGAGTGGTTCTTGTGGGAGAACAACTCCATTTGGCTCACTAACTTCACACACCATCAGGCTTCCAAGCAGCTCTCAAGGAAACTCAGTTTTCACACTCTATGCTTAGTGCCCTTTGAGTGCCTAGGACTGAAATGAAACTTGGTGAGCATCCCACACAAACCAATGCTCCACATGCGGATTTCACATGCCACCAACTCCACATTCACAGGCAACTTCAGCGCCACAGCCGTTTTCAGATAGCCCTCAATGCAAAGGCTCTAGACGCAAATATTGGTGTGAGAGCTAATTCAATCAAGGAAACAATGCATGTTGGTGAAGGGCATATTGAAGAAGGATCAGCCGAGTGGTTCTTGTGGGAGAACAACTCCATTTGGCTCACTAACTTCACACACCATCAGGCTTCCAAGCAGCTCTCAAGGAAACTCAGTTTTCACACTCAATGCTTAGTGCCCTTTGAGTGCCTAGGACTGAAATGAAACTTGGTGAGCATCCCACACATACGAATGCTCCACATGCGGGTTTCACATGCCACCAACTCCACATTCACAGGCAACTTCAGCGCCACAGCCGTTTTCAGATAGCCCTCAATGCAAAGGCTCTAGACGCAAATATTGGTGTGAGAGCTAATTCAATCAAGGAAACAGTGCATGTTGGTGAAGGGCATATTGAAGAAGGATCAGCGAGTGGTTCTTGTGGCAGAACAACTCCATTTGGCTCACTAACTTCACACACCATCAGGCTTCCAAGCAGCTCTCAAGGAAACTCAGTTTTCACACTCTATGCTTAGTGCCCTTTGAGTGCTTAGGACTGAAATGAAACTTGGTGGGTATCCCACACAAACGAATGCTCCACATGCGGGTTTCACATGCCACCAACTCCACATTCACAGGCAACTTCAGCGCCACAGCCGTTTTCAGATAGCCCTCAATGCAAAGGCTCTAGACGCAAATATTGGTGTGAGAGCTAATTCAATCAAGGAAACACTGCATGTTGGTGAAGGGCATATTGAAGAAGGATCAGCCGAGTGGTTCTTGTGGCAGAACAACTCATTTGGCTCACTAACTTCACACACCATCAGGCTTCCAAGCAGCTCTCAAGGAAACTCAGTTTTCACACTCTATGCTTAGTGCCCTTTGAGTGCATTATCTAGGAATGAACCTGGTAGAGCATCCCACACAAACGAATGCTCCACATGCGGGTTTCACATGCCACTAACTCCACATTCACAGGCAACTTCAGCGCCACAGCCGTTTTCAGATAGCCCTCAATGCAAAGGCTCTAGACGCAAATATTGGTGTGAGAGCTAATTCAATCAAGGAAACACTGCATGTTGGTGAAGGGCATATTGAAGAAGGATCAGCCGAGTGGTTCTTGTGGGAGAACAACTCCATTTGGCTCACTAACTTCACACACCATCAGGCTTCCAAGCAGCTCTCAAGGAAACTCAGTTTTCACACTCTATGCTTAGTGCCCTTTGAGTGCATTATCTAGGAATGAACCTGGTAGAGCATCCCACACAAACGAATGCTCCACATGCGGGTTTCACATGCCACTAACTCCACATTCACAGGCAATTTCAGCGCACAGCCGTTTTCAGATAGCCCTCAATGCAAAGGCTCTAGACGCAAATATTGGTGTGAGAGCTAATTCAATCAAGGAAACAGTGCATGTTGGTGAAGGGCATATTGAAGAAGTATCAGCCGAGTGGTTCCTGTGGCAGAACAACTCCATTTGGCTCACTAACTTCACACACCATCAGGCTTCCAAGCAGCTCTCAAGGAAACTCAGTTTTCACACTCAATGCTTAGTGCCCTTTGAGTGCCTAGGACTGAATGAAACTTGGTGAGCATTCCACACAAACGAATGCTCCACATGTGGGTTTCACATGCCACCAACTCCACATTCATAGGCAACTTCAGCGCAAAGCCGTTTTCAGATAGCCCTCAATGCAAAGGCTCTAGAGGCAAATATTGGTGTGAGAGCTAATTCAATCAAGGAAACAGTGCATGTTGGTGAAGGGCATATTGAAGAAGGATCAGCCGAGTGGTTCTTGTGGGAGAACAACTCCATTTGGCTCACTAACTTCACACACCATCAGGCTTCCAAGCAGCTCTCAAAGAAACTCAGTTTTCACACTCTATGCTTAGTGCCCTTGAGTGTATTATCTAGGAATGAACCTGGTAGAGCATCCACACAAACGAATGCTCCACATGCGGATTTCACATGCCACCAACTCCACATTCACAGGCAACTTCAGCGCCACAGCCGTTTTCAGATAGCCCTCAATGCAAAGGCTCTAGACGCAAATATTGGTGTGAGAGCTAATTCAATCAAGGAAACACTTCATGTTGGTGAAGGGCATATTGAAGAAGGATCAGCCGAGTGGTTCTTGTGGGAGAACAACTCCATTTGGCTCACTAACTTCACACACCATCAGGCTTCCAAGCAGCTCTCAAGGAAACTCAGTTTCCACACTCTATGCTTAGTGCCCTTTGAGTGCCTAGGACTGAAATGAAACTTGGTGAGCATCCCACACAGACGAATGCTCCCCAAGCGGGTTTCACATGCCACCAACTCCACATTCATAGGCAACTTCAGTGCCACAGCCGTTTTCAGATAGCCCTCAATGCAAAGGCTCTAGACGCAAATATTGGTGTGAGAGCTAATTCAATCAAGGAAACACTGCATGTTGGTGAAGGGCATATTGAAGAAGGATCAGCCGAGTGGTTCTTGTGGGAGAACAACTCCATTTGGCTCACTAACTTCACACACCATCAGGCTTCCAAGCAGCTCTCAAGGAACTCAGTTTTCACACTCTATGCTTAGTGCCCTTTGAGTGTATTATCTAGGAATGAACCTGGTAGAGCATCCCACACAAACGAATGCTCCACATGCGGATTTCACATGCCACCAACTCCACATTCACAGGCAACTTCAGCGCCACAGCCGTTTTCAGATAGCCCTCAATGCAAAGGCTCTAGACGCAAATATTGGTGTGAGAGCTAATTCAATCAAGGAAACACTGCATGTTGGTGAAGGGCATATTGAAGAAGGATCAGCCGAGTGTTCTTGTGGGAGAACAACTCCATTTGGCTCACTAACTTCACACACCATCAGCTTCCAAGCAGCTCTCAAGGAAACTCAGTTTCCACATTCTATGCTTAGTGCCCTTTGAGTGCCTAGGACTGAAACGAAGCTTGGTGAGCATCCCACACAAACGAATGCTCCACATGCGGGTTTAACATGCCACCAACTCCACATTCATAGGCAACTTCAGCGCCACAGCCGTTTTCAGATAGCCCTCAATGCAAAGGATCTAGAGGCAAATATTGGTGTGAGAGCTAATTCAATCAAGTTTACAGTGTATGTTGGTGAAGGGCATATTGAAGAAGGATCAGCCGAGTGGTTCTTGTGGGAGAACAATTCCATTTGGCTCACTAACTTCACACACCATCAGGCTTCCAAGCAGCTCTCAAGGAAACTCAGTTTTCACACTCTATGCTTAGTGCCCTTTGAGTGCCTAGGACTGAAATGAAACATGGTGAGCATCCCACACAAACCAATGCTCCACATGCGGGTTTCACATGCCACCAACTCCACATTCACAGCAACTTCAGCGCCACAGCCGTTTTCAGATAGCCCTCAATGCAAAGGTTCTAGACGCAAATATTGGTGTGAGAGCTAATTCAATCAAGGAAACACTGCATGTTGGTGAAGGGCATATGGAAGAAGGATCAGCCGAGTGGTTCTTGTGGGAGAACAACTCCATTTGGCTCACTAACTTCACACACCATCAGGCTTCCAAGCAGCTCTCAAGGAAACTGAGTTTTCACACTCAATGCTTAGTGCCCTTTGAGTGCCTAGGACTGAAATGAAACTGGTGAGCATCCCACACAAACGAATGCTCACATGCGGGTTTAACATGCCACCAACTCCACATTCACAGGCAATTTCAGCGCCACAGCCGTTTTCAGATAGCCCTCAATGCAAAGGCTCTAGACGCAAATATTGGTGTGAGAGCTAATTCAATCAAGGAAACACTGCATGTTGGTGAAGGGCATATTGAAGAAGGATCAGCCGAGTGGTTCTTGTGGGAGAACAACTCCATTGGCTCACTAACTTCACACACATCAGGCTTCCAAGCAGCTCTCAAGGAAACTCAGTTTTCACACTCTATGCTTAGTGCCCTTTGAGTGCATTATCTAGAAATGGACCTGGTAGAGCATCCCAAACAAACGAATGCTCCACATGAGGGTTTCACATGCCACTAACTCCACATTCACAGGCAACTTCAGCGCCACAGCCGTTTTCAGATAGCCCTCAATGCAAAGGCTCTAGACGCAAATATTGGTGTGAGAGCTAATTCAATCAAGGAAACACTGCATGTTGGTGAAGGGCATATTGAAGAAGGATCAGCCGAGTGGTTCTTGTGGGAGAACAACTCCATTTGGCTCACTAACTTCACACACCATCAGGCTTCCAAGCAGCTCTCAAGGAAACTCAGTTTTCACACTCTATGCTTAGTGCCCTTTGAGTGCCTAGGACTGAAATGAAGCTTGGTGAGCATCCCACACAAACGAATGTTCCACATGCGGGTTTCACATGCCACCAACTCCACATTCACAGGCAACTTCAGCGCCACAGCCGTTTTCAGATAGCCCTCAATGCAAAGGCTCTAGACGTAAATATTGGTGTGAGAGCTAATTCAATCAAGGAAACACTGCATGTTGGTGAAGGGCATATTGAAGAAGGATCAGCCGAGTGGTTCTTGTGGGAGAACAACTCCATTTGGCTCACTAACTTCACACACCATCAGGCTTCCACGGAGCTCTCAAGGAAACTCAGTTTTAGCACTCTATGCTTAGTGCCCTTGGAGTGCATTATCTAGGAATGAACCTGGTAGAGCATCCTACACAAACGAATGCTCCACATGCGGGTTTCACATGCCACTAACTCCACATTCACAGGCAACTTCAGCGCCACAGCCGTTTTCAGATAGCCCTCAATGCAAAGGCTCTAGACGCAAATATTGGTGTGAGAGCTAATTCAATTAAGGAAACACTGCATGTTGGTGAAGGGCATATTGAAGAAGGATCAGCCGAGTGGTTCTTGTGGGAGAACAACTCCATTTGGCTCACTAACTTCACACACCATCAGGCTTCCAAGCTGCTCTCAAGGAAACTCAGTTTTCACACTCAATGCTTAGTGCCCTTTGAGTGCCTAGGAATGAAATGAAACTTGGTGAGCATCCCACACAAACGAATGCTCCACATGCGGGTTTCACATGCCACCAACTCCACATTCACAGGCAATTTCAGCGCCACAGCCGTTTTCA
>NW_026699356.1:0-31146 GCF_030435755.1 Ochotona princeps | reverse complement strand
ACTCAGTTTTCACACTCTATGCTTAGTGCTCTTTGTGTGCCTACGACTGAAATGAAGCTTGGTCAGCATCCCACACAAACGAATGCTCCACATGCGGGTTTCACATGCCACCAACTCCACATTCTCAGGCAACTTCAGCGCCACAGCCGTTTTCAGATAGCCCTCAATGCAAAGGATCTAGACGCAAATATTGGTGTGAGAGCTAATTCAATCAAGGAAACACTGCATGTTGGTGAAGGGCATATTGAAGAAGGATCAGCCGAGTGGTTCTTGTGGGAGAACAACTCCATTTGGCTCACTAACTTCACACACCATCAGGCTTCCAAGCAGCTCTCAAGGAAACTCAGTTTTCACACTCTATGCTTAGTGCCCTTTGAGTGCATTATCTAGGAATGAACCTGGTAGAGCATCCCACACAAACGAATGCTCCACATGCGGGTTTCACATGCCACCAACTCCACATTCACAGGCAACTTCAGTGCCACAGTCGTTTTCAGATAGCCCTCAATGCAAAGGCTCTAGACGCAAATATTGGTGTGAGAGCTAATTCAATCAAGGAAACACTGCATGTTGGTGAAGGGCATATTGAAGAAGGATCAGCCGAGTGGTTCTTGTGGGAGAACAACTCCATTTGGCTCACTAACTTCACACACCATCAGGCTTCCAAGCAGCTCTCAAGGAAACTCAGTTTTCACACTCTATGCTTAGTGCTCTTTGTGTGCCTAGGACTGAAATGAAGCTTGGTCAGCAACAAACACAAACGAATGCTCCACATGCGGGTTTCACATGCCACCAACTCCACATTCACAGGCACCTTCAGCGCCACAGCCGATTTCAGATAGCCCTAAATGCAAAGGCTCTAGACGCAAAAATTGGTGTGAGAGCTAATGCAATCAAGGAAACACTGCATGTTGGTGAAGGGCATATTGAAGAAGGATCAGCCGAGTGGTTCTTGTGGGAGAACAACTCCATTTGGCTCACTAACTTCACACACCATCAGGCTTCCAAGCAGCTCTCAAGGAAACTCAGTTTTCACACTCTATGCTTAGTGTCCTTTGAGTGGAGTATCTAGGAATGAACATTTTAGAGCATCCCACACTTACGAATGCTCCACTTGCGAGTTTCACATGCCACCAACTCCACTTTCACAGGCAACTTCAGCGCCACAGCCGTTTTCAGATAGCCCTCAATGCAAAGGCTCTAGACGCAAATATTGGTGTGAGAGCTAATTCAATCAAGGAAACACTGCATGTTGGTGAAGTGCATATTGAAGAAGGATCAGCCGAGTGGTTCTTGTGGGAGAACAACTCCATTTGGCTCACTAACTTCACACACCATCAGGCTTCCAAGCAGCTCTCAAGGAAACTCAGTTTTCACACTCTATGCTTAGTGCCCTTTGAGTGCATTATCTGGGAATGAACCTGGTAGAGCATCCCACACAAACGAATGCTCCACATGCGGTTTTCACATGCCACCAACTCCACATTCACAGGCAACTTCAGCGCCACAGCCGTTTTCAGATAGCCCTCAATGCAAAGGCTCTAGACGCAAATATTGGTGTGAGAGCTAATTCAATCAAGGAAACACTGCATGTTGGTGAAGGGCATATTAAAGAAGGATCAGCCGAGTGGTTCTTGTGGGAGAACAACTCCATTTGGCTCACTAACTTCACACACCATCAGGCTTCCAAGCAGCTCTCAAGGAAACTCAGTTTTCACACTCTATGCTTAGTGCCCTTTGAGTGCATTATCTGGGAATGAACCTGGTAGAGCATCCCACACAAACGAATGCTCCACATGCGGGTTTCACATGCCACCAACTCCACATTCTCAGGCAACTCCAGCGCCACAGCCGTTTTCAGATAGCCTTCAATGCAAAGGCTCTAGACGCAAATATTGGTGTGAGAGCTAATTCAATCAAGGAAACACTGCATGTTGGTGAAGGGCATATTGAAGAAGGATCAGCCGAGTGGTTCTTGTGGGAGAACAACTCCATTTGGCTCACTAACTTCACACACCATCAGGCTTCCAAGCAGCTCTCAAGGAAACTCTATTTTCACACTCTATGCTTAGTGCCCTTTGAGTGCATTATCTGGGAATGAACCTTGTAGAGCATCCCACACAAACGAATGCTCCACATGCGGGTTTCACATGCCACCAACTCCACATTCTCAGGCAACTCCAGCGCCACAGCCGTTTTCAGATAGCCCTCAATGCAAAGGCTCTAGACGCAAATATTGGTGTGAGAGCTAATTCAATCAAGGAAACACTGCATGTTGGTGAAGGGCATATTGAAGAAGGATCAGCCGAGTGGTTCTTGTGGGAGAACAACTCCATTTGGCTCACTAACTTCACACACCATCAGGCTTCCAAGCAGCTCTCAAGGAAACTCAGTTTTCACAACTATGCTTAGTACCCTTTGAGTGCCTAGGACTGAAATGAACCTGGTAGAGCATCCCACACAAACGAATGCTCCACATGCGGGTTTCACATGCCACCAACTCCACATTCACAGGCAACTTCAGCGCCACAGCCGTTTTGAGATAGCCCTCAATGCAAAGGCTCTAGACGCAAATATTGGTGTGAGAGCTAATTCAATCAAGGAAACACTGCATGTTGGTGAAGGGCATATTAAAGAATTATCAGCCGAGTGGTTCTTGTGGGAGAACAACTCCATTTGGCTCACTAACTTCACACACCATCAGGCTTCCAAGCAGCTCTCAAGGAAACTCAGTTTTCACACTCTATGCTTAGTGCCCTTTGAGTGGAGTATCTAGGAATGAACATGGTAGAGCATCCCACACTTACGAATGCTCCACTTGCGGGTTTCACATGCCACCAACTCCACATTCACAGGCAACTTCAGCGCCACAGCCGTTTTGAGATAGCCCTCAATGCAAAGGCTCTAGACGCAAATATTGGTGTGAGAGCTAATTCAATCAAGGAAACACTGCATGTTGGTGAAGGGCATATTGAAGAAGGATCAGCCGAGTGGTTCTTGTGGGAGAACAACTCCATTTGGCTCACTAACTTCACACACCATCAGGCTTCCAAGCAGCTCTCAAGGAAACTCAGTTTTCACACTCTATGCTTAGTGCCCTTTGAGTGCCGAGGACTGAAATGAAGCTTGGTCAGCATCCCACATAAACGAATGCTCCACATGCGGGTTTCACATGCCACCAACTCCACATTCACAGGCAACTTCAGCGCCACAGCCGTTTTCAGATAGCCCTCAATGCAAAGGCTCTAGACGCAAATATTGGTGTGAGAGCTAATTCAATCAAGGAAACACTGCATGTTGTTGAAGGGCATATTAAAGAAGGATCAGCCGAGTGGTTCTTGTGGGAGAACAACTCCATTTGGCTCACTAACTTCACACACCATCAGGCTTCCAAGCAGCTCTCAAGGAAACTCAGTTTTCACACTCTATGCTTAGTGCCCTTTGTATGCCTAGGACTGAAAAGAAGCTTGGAGAGCATCCCACACAAACGAATGCTCCACATGCGGGTTTCACATGCCACCAACTCCACATTCACAGGCAACTTCAGGGCCACAGCCGTTTTCAGATAGCCCTCAATGCAAAGGCTCTAGACGCAAATATTGGTGTGAGAGCTAATTCAATCAAGGAAACACTGCATGTTGGTGAAGGGCATATTGAAGAAGGATCAGCCGAGTGGTTCTTGTGGGAGAACAACTCCATTTGGCTCACTAACTTCACACACCATCAGGCTTCCAAGCAGCTCTCAAGGAAACTCAGTTTTCACACTCTACGCTTAGTGCCCTTTGAGTGCATTATCTGGGAATGAACCTGGTAGAGCATCCCACACAAACGAATGCTCTACATGCGGGTTTCACATGCCACCAACTCCACATTCTCAGGCAACTCCAGCGCCACAGTCGTTTTCAGATAGCCCTCAATGCAAAGGCTCTAGACGCAAATATTGGTGTGAGAGCTAATTCAATCAAGGAAACACTGCATGTTGGTGAAGGGCATATTGAAGAAGGATCAGCCGAGTGGT
Organism: Ochotona princeps; assembly: GCF_030435755.1. NCBI lineage: Eukaryota > Metazoa > Chordata > Mammalia > Lagomorpha > Ochotonidae > Ochotona > Ochotona princeps. The sequence goes on along the minus strand of NW_026699356.1, from coordinate 27,128 downwards.
TCTTGTGGGAGAACAACTCCATTTGGCTCACTAACTTCACACACCATCAGGCTTCCAAGCAGCTCTCAAGGAAACTCAGTTTTCACAACTATGCTTAGTGCCTTTGAGTGCCTAGGACTGAAATGAATCTTGGAGAGCATCCCACACTTACGAATGCTCCACATGCGGGTTTCACAAGCCACCAACTCCACATTCACAGGCAACTTCAGCGCCACAGCCATTTTCAGATAGCCCTAAATGCAAAGGCTCTAGACGCAAATATTGGTGTGAGAGCTAATTCAATCAAGGAAACATTGCATGTTGGTGAAGGGCATATTGAAGAAGGATCGGCTGAGTGGTTCTTGTGGGAGAACAACTCCATTTGGCTCACTAACTTTACACACCATCAGGCTTTCCAGCAGCTCTCAAGGAAACTCAGTTTTCACACTCTATGCTTAGTGCTCTTTGTGTGCCTAGGACTGAAATGAAGCTTGGTCAGCATCCCACACAACCGAATGCTCCACATGCGGATTTCACATGCCACCAACTCCACATTCTCAGGCAACTTCAGCGCCACAGCCGTTTTCAGATAGCCCTCAATGCAAAGGCTCTAGACGCAAATATTGGTGTGAGAGCTAATTCAATCAAGGAAACACTGCATGTTGGTGAAGGGCATATTGAAAAAGGATCAGCCGAGTGGTTCTTGTGGGAGAACAACTCCATTTGGCTCACTAACTTCACACACCATCAGGCTTCCAAGCAGCTCTCAAGGAAACTCAGTTTTCACACTCTATGCTTAGTGCCCCTTTGAGTGCATTATCTAGGAATGAACCTGGTAGAGCATCCCACACAAACGAATGCTCCACATGCGGGTTTCACATGCCACCAACTCCACATTCACAGGCAACTTCAGTGCCACAGTCGTTTTCAGATAGCCCTCAATGCAAAGGCTCTAGACGCAAATATTGGTGTGAGAGCTAATTCAATCAAGGAAACACTGCATGTTGGTGAAGGGCATATTGAAGAAGGATCAGCAGAGTGGTTCTTGTGGGAGAACAACTCCATTTGGCTCACTAACTTCACACACCATCAGGCTTCCAAGCAGCTCTCAAGGAAACTCAGTTTTCACACTCTATGCTTAGTGCTCTTTGTGTGCCTAGGACTGAAATGAAGCTTGGTCAGCATCAAACACAAACGAATGCTCCACATTGGGTTTCACATGCCACCAACTCCACATTCACAGGCACCTTCAGCGCCACAGCCGTTTTCAGATAGCCCTCAATGCAAAGGGCTCTAGACGCAAAAATTGGTGTGAGAGCTAATGCAATCAAGGAAACACTGCATGTTGGTGAAGGGCATATTGAAGAAGGATCAGCCGAGTGGTTCTTGTGGGAGAACAACTCCATTTGGCTCACTAACTTCACACACCATCAGGCTTCCAAAGTGTTCTTTGGCTCACTAACTTCACACACCATCAGGCTTCCAAGCAGCTCTCAAGGAAACTCAGTTTTTACACTCTATGCTTAGTGCCCTTTGAGTGCATTATCTAGGAATGAACCTGGTAGAGCATCAAACACAAATGAATGCTCCAGATGCGGGTTTCACATGCCACCAACTCCGCATTCACAGGCAACTTCAGTGCCACAGCTGTTTTCAGATAGCCCTCAATGCAAAGGCTCTAGACGCAAATATTGGTGTGAGAGCTAATTCAATCAAGGAAACACTGCATGTTGGTGAAGGGCATATTGAAGAAGGATCAGCCGAGTGGTTCTTGTGGGAGAACTCCATTTGGCTCACTAACTTCACACACCATCAGGCTTCCAAGCAGCTCTCAAGGAAACTCAGTTTTCACACTCTATGCTTAGTGCCCTTTGTATGGCTAGGACTGAAATGAACCTGGTAGAGCATCCCACACAAACGAATGCTCCACATGCGGGTTTCACATGCCACCAACTCCACATTCACAGGCAACTTCAGCGCCACAGCCGTTTTCAGATAGCCCTCAATGCAAAGGCTCTAGACGCAAATATTGGTGTGAGAGCTAATTCAATCAAGGAAACACTGCATGTTGTTGAAGGGCATATTGAAGAAGGATCAGCCGAGTGGTTCTTGAGGAGAACAACTCCATTTGGCTCACTAACTTCACACACCATCAGGCTTCCAAAGTGTTCTTTGGCTCACTAACTTCACACACCATCAGGCTTCCAAGCAGCTCTCAAGGAAACTCAGTTTTTACACTCTATGCTTAGTGCCCTTTGAGTGCATTATCTAGGAATGAACCTGGTAGAGCATCAAACACAAATGAATGCTCCAGATGCGGGTTTCACATGCCACCAACTCCGCATTCACAGGCAACTTCAGCGCCACAGCTGTTTTCAGATAGCCCTCAATGCAAAGGCTCTAGACGCAAATATTGGTGTGAGAGCTAATTCAATCAAGGAAACACTGCATGTTGGTGAAGGGGCATATTGAAGAAGGATCAGCCGAGTGGTTCTTGTGGGAGAACTCCATTTGGCTCACTAACTTCACACACCATCAGGCTTCCAAGCAGCTCTCAAGGAAACTCAGTTTTCACACTCTATGCTTAGTGCCTTTGTATGGCTAGGACTGAAATGAACCTGGTAGAGCATCCCACACAAATGAATGCTCCACATGCGGGTTTCACATGCCACCAACTCCACATTCACAGGCAACTTCAGCGCCACAGCCGTTTTCAGATAGCCCTCAATGCAAAGGATCTAGACGCAAATATTGGTGTGAGAGCTAATTCAATCAAGGAACACACTGCATGTTGTTGAAGGGCATATTGAAGAAGGATCAGCGAGTGGTTCTTGTGGGAGAACAACTCCATTTGGCTCACTAACTTCACACACCATCAGGCTTCCAAGCAGCTCTCAAGGAAACTCAGTTTTTACACTCTATGCTTAGTGCCCTTTGAGTGCATTATCTGGAATGAACCTGGTAGAGCATCCCACACAAACGAATGCTCCACATGCGGGTTTCACATGCCACCAACTCCACATTCACAGGCAACTCAGCGCCACAGCCGTTTTCAGATAGCCCTCAATGCAAAGGCTCTAGACGCAAATATTGGTGTGAGAGCTAATTCAATCAAGGAAACACTGCATGTTGGTGAAGGGCATATTGAAGAAGGATCAGCCGAGTGGTTCTTGTGGGAGAACAACTTCATTTGGCTCACTAACTTCACACACCATCAGGCTTCCAAGCAGCTCTCAAGGAAACTCAGTTTTCACAACTATGCTTAGTACCCTTTGAGTGCCTAGGACTGAAATGAAGCTTGGTCAGCATCCACACAAACGAATGCTCCACATGCGGGTTTCACATGCCACCAACTCCACATTCACAGGCAACTTCAGCGCCACAGCCATTTTGAGATAGCCCTCAATGCAAAGGCTCTAGACGCAAATATTGGTGTGAGAGCTAATTCAATCAAGGAAACACTGCATGTTGGTGAAGGGCATATTAAAGAAGGATCAGCTGAGTGGTTCTTGTGGGAGAAACAACTCCATTTGGCTCACTAACTTCACACACCCATCAGGCTTCCAAGCAGCTCTCAAGGAAACTCAGTTTTCACACTCTATGCTTAGTGCCCCTTTGAGTGCATTATCTGGGAATGAACCTGGTAGAGCATCCCACACAAACGAATGCTCCACATGCGGGTTTCACATGCCACCAACTCCACATTCTCAGGCAACTCCAGCGCCACAGCCGTTTTCAGATAGCCCTCAATGCAAAGGCTCTAGACGCAAATATTGGTGTGAGAGCTAATTCAATCAAGGAAACACTGCATGTTGGTGAAGGGCATATTAAAGAAGGATCAGCCGAGTGGTTCTTGTGGGAGAACAACTCCATTTGGCTCACTAACTTCACACACCATCAGGCTTCCAAGCAGCTCTCAAGGAACTCAGTTTTCACACTCTACGCTTAGTGCCCTTTGAGTGCATTATCTGGGAATGAACCTGGTAGAGCATCCCACACAAACGAATGCTCCACAGGCGGGTTTCACATGCCACCAACTCCACATTCTCAGGCAACTCCAGCGCCACAGTCGTTTTCAGATAGCCCTCAATGCAAAGGCTCTAGACGCAAATATTGGTGTGAGAGCTAATTCAATCAAGGAAACACTGCATGATGGTGAAGGGCATATTGAAGAAGGATCAGCCGAGTGGTTCTTGTGGGAGAACAATTCCATTTGGCTCACTAACTTCACACACCATCAGGCTTCCAAGCAGCTCTCAAGGAAACTCAGTTTTCACAACTATGCTTAGTACCCTTTTAGTGCCTAGGACTGAAATGAAGCTTGGTCAGCATCCCACACAAACGAATAAACGAATGCTCCACATGCGGGTTGCACATGCCACCAACTCCACATTCACAGGCAACTTCAGCGCCACAGCCGTTTTCAGATAGCCCTCAATGCAAAGGCTCTAGACGCAAATATTGGTGTGAGAGCTAATTCAATCAAGGAAACACTGCATGTTGGTGGAGGGCATATTAAAGAAGGATCAGCCGAGTGGTTCTTGTGGGAGAACAACTCCATTTGGCTCACTAACTTCACACACCATCAGGCTTCCAAGCAGCTCTCAAGGAAACTCAGTTTTCACACTCTATGCTTAGTGCCCTTTGAGTGCATTATCTGGGAATGAACCTGGTAGAGCATCCCACACAAACGAATGCTCTACATGCGGGTTTCACATGCCACCAACTCCACATTCAAAGGCAACTCCAGCGCCACAGTCGTTTTCAGATAGCCCTCAATGCAAAGGCTCTAGACGCAAATATTGGTGTGAGAGCTAATTCAATCAAGGAAACACTGCATGTTGGTGAAGGGCATATTGAAGAAGGATCAGCCGAGTGGTTCTTGTGGGAGAACAACTCCATTTAGCTCACTAACTTCACACACCATCAGGCTTCCAAGCAGCTCTCAAGGAAACTCAGTTTTCACAACTATGCTTAGTGCCCTTTGAGTGCCTAGGACTGAAATGAATCTTGGAGAGGATCCCACACTTACGAATGCTCCACATGTGGGTTTCACAAGCCACCAACTCCACATTCACAGGCAACTTCAGCGCCACAGCCATTTTCAGATAGCCCTCAATGCAAAGGCTCTAGACGCAAATATTGGTGTGAGAGCTAATTCAATCAAGGAAACACTGCATGTTGGTGAAGGGCATATTGAAGAAGGATCGGCTGAGTGGTTCTTGTGGGAGAACAACTCCATTTGGCTCACTAACTTCACACACCATCAGGCTTTCAAGCAGCTCTCAAGGAAACTCAGTTTTCACTCTCTATGCTTAGTGCTCTTTGTGTGCCTAGGACTGAAATGAAGCTTGGTCAGCATCCCACACAAACGAATGCTCCACATGCGGGTTTCACATGCCACCAACTCCACATTCTCAGGCAACTTCAGCGCCACAGCCGTTTTCAGATAGCCCTCAATGCAAAGGCTCTAGACGCAAATATTGGTGTGAGAGCTAATTCAATCAAGGAAACACTGCATGTTGGTGAAGGGCATATTGAAGAAGGATCAGCCGAGTGGTTCTTGTGGGAGAACAACTCCATTTGGCTCACTAACTTCACACACCATCAGGCTTCCAAGCAGCTCTCAAGGAAACTCAGTTTTCACACTCTATGCTTAGTGCCCTTTGAGTGCATTATCTAGGAATGAACCTGGTAGAGCATCCCACACAAACGAATGCTCCACATGCGGATTTCACATGCCACCAACTCCACATTCTCAGGCAACTCCAGCGCCACAGCCGTTTTCAAATAGCCCTCAATGCAAAGGCTCTAGACGCAAATATTGGTGTGAGAGCTAATTCAATCAAGGAAACACTGCATGTTGGTGAAGGGCATATTGAAGAAGGATCAGCAGAGTGGTTCTTGTGGGAGAACAACTCCATTTGGCTCACTAACTTCACACACCATCAGGCTTCCAAGCAGCTCTCAAGGAAACTCACTTTTCACACTCTACGCTTAGTGCCCTTTGAGTACATTATCTGGGAATGAACCTGGTAGAGCATCCCACACAAACGAATGCTCCACATGCGGGTTTCACATGCCACCAACTCCACATTCACAGGCAACTCCAGCGCCACAGCCGTTTTCAGATAGCCCTCAATGCAAAGGCTCTAGACGCAAATATTGGTGTGAGAGCTAATTCAATCAAGGAAACACTGCATGTTGGTGAAGGGCATATTGAAGAAGGATCAGCCGAGTGCTTCTTGTGGGAGAACAACTCCATTTGGCTCACTAACTTCACACACCATCAGGCTTCCAAGCAGCTCTCAAGGAAACTCAGTTTTCACACTCTATGCTTAGTGCCCTTTGAGTGCATTATCTAGGAATGAACCTGGTAGAGCATCCCACATAAACGAATGCTCCACATGCGGATTTCACATGCCACCAACTCCACATTCACAGGCAACTTCAGCGCCACAGCCGTTTTCAGATAGCCCTCAATGCAAAGGCTCTAGACGCAAATATTGGTGTGAGAGCTAATTCAATCAAGGAAACACTGCATGTTGGTGAAGGGCATATTGAAGAAGGATCAGTAGAGTGGTTCTTGTGGGAGAACAACTCCATTTGGCTCACTAACTTCACACACCATCAGGCTTCCAAGCAGCTCTCAAGGAAACTCAGTTTTCACACTCTATGCTTAGTGCCCTTTGAGTGTCTAGGACTGAAATGAAGCTTGGTCAGCATCCCACACAACCGAATGCTCCACATGCGGGTTTCACATGCCACCAACTCCACATTCACAGGCAACTTCAGCGCCACAGCCGTTTTCAGATAGCCCTCAATGCAAAGGCTCTAGACGCAAATATTGGTGTGAGAGCTAATTCAATCAAGGAAACACTGCATGTTGGTGAAGTGCATATTGAAGAAGGATCAGCCGAGTGGTTCTTGTGGGAGAACAACTCCATTTGGCTCACTAACTTCACACACCATCAAGCTTCCAAGCAGCTCTCAAGGAAACTCAGTTTTCACAACTAAGCTTAGTGCCCTTTGAGTGCCTAGGACTGAAATGAACCTGGTAGAGCATCCCACACAAACGAATGCTCCACATGCGGGTTTCACATGCCACCAACTCCACATTCACAGGCAACTTCAGCGCCACAGCCATTTTCAGATAGCCCTCAATGCAAAGGCTCTAGACGCAAATATTGGTGTGAGAGCTAATTCAATCAAGGAAACACTGCATGTTGGTGAAGGGCATATTGAAGAAGGATCGGCTGAGTGGTTCTTGTGGGAGAACAACTCCATTTGGCTCACTAACTTCACACACCATCAGGCTTTCAAGCAGCTCTCAAGGAAACTCAGTTTTCACACTCTATGCTTAGTGCTCTTTGTGTGCCTAGGACTGAAATGAAGCTTGGTCAGCATCCCACACAACCGAATGCTCCACATGCGGGTTTCACATGCCACCAACTACACATTCTCAGGCAACTTCAGCGCCACAGCCGTTTTCAGATAGCCCTCAATGCAAAGGTTCTAGACGCAAATATTGGTGTGAGAGCTAATTCAATCAAGGAAACACTGCATGTTGGTGAAGGGCATATTGAAGAAGGATCAGCCGAGTGCTTCTTGTGGGAGAACAACTCCATTTGGCTCACTAACTTCACACACCATCAGGCTTCCAAGCAGCTCTCAAGGAAACTCAGTTTTCACACTCTATGCTTAGTGCCCTTTGAGTGCATTATCTAGGAATGAACCTGGTAGAGCATCCCACACAAACGAATGCTCCACTTGCGGGTTTCACATGCCACCAACTCCACATTCACAGGCAACTTCAGCGCCACAGTCGTTTTCAGATAGCCCTCAATGCAAAGGCTCTAGACGCAAATATTGGTGTGAGAGCTAATTCAATCAAGGAAACACTGCATGTTGGTGAAGGGCATATTGAAGAAGGATCAGCCTAGTGGTTCTTGTGGGAGAACAACTCCATTTGGCTCACTAACTTCACACACCATCAGGCTTCCAAGCAGCTCTCAAGGAAACTCAGTTTTCACACTCTATGCTTAGTGCCCTTTGAGTACATTATCTGGGAATGAACCTGTTAGAGCATCCCACACAAACGAATGCTCCACATGCGGGTTTCACATGCCATCAACTCCACATTCACAGGCAACTTCAGCGCCACAGCCGTTTTCAGATAGCCCTCAATGAAAAGGCACTAGACGCAAATATTGGTGTGAGAGCTAATTCAATCAAGGAAACACTGCATGTTGGTGAAGGGCATATTGAAGAAGGATCAGCCGAGTGGTTCTTGTGGGAGAACAACTCCATTTGGCTCACTAACTTCACACACCATCAGGCTTCCAAGCAGCTCTCAAGGAAACTCAGTTTTCACACTCTATGCTTAGTGCCCTTTGTATGCCTAGGACTGAAAAGAAGCTTGGAGAGCATCCCACACAAACGAATGCTCCACATGCGGGTTTCACATGCCACCAACTCCACATTCTCAGGCAACTTCAGCGCCACAGCCGTTTTCAGATAGCCCTCAATGCAAAGGCTCTAGACGCAAATATTGGTGTGAGAGCTAATTCAATCAAGGAAACACTGCATGTTGGTGAAGGGCATATTGAAGAAGGATCAGCCGAGTGCTTCTTGTGGGAGAACAACTCCATTTGGCTCACTAACTTCACACACCATCAGGCTTCCAAGCAGCTCTCAAGGAAACTCAGTTTTCACACTCTACGCTTAGTGCCCTTTGAGTGTATTATCTGGGAATGAACCTGGTAGAGCATCCCACACAAACGAATGCTCCACATGCGGGTTTCACATGCCACCAACTCCACATTCTCAGGCAACTCCAGCGCCACAGCCATTTTCAGATAGCCCTCAATGCAAAGGCTCTAGACGCAAATATTGGTGTGAGAGCTAATTCAATCAAGGAAACACTGCATGTTGGTGAAGGGCATATTGAAGAAGGATCAGCCGAGTGGTTCTTGTGGGAGAACAACTCCATTTGGCTCACTAACTTCACACACCATCAGGCTTCCAAGCAGCTCTCAAGGAAACTCAGTTTTCACACTCTATGCTTAGTGCCCTTTGAGTGCCTAGGACTGAAATGTACCTGGTAGAGCATCCCACACAAACGAATGCTCCACATGCGGGTTTCACATGCCACCAACTCCACATTCTCAGGCAACTTCAGCGCCACAGCCGTTTTCAGATAGCCCTCAATGCAAAGGCTCTAGACGCAAATATTGGTGTGAGAGCTAATTCAATCAAGGAAACACTGCATGTTGGTGAAGGGCATATTGAAGAAGGATCAGCCGAGTGCTTCTTGTGGGAGAACAACTCCATTTGGCTCACTAACTTCACACACCATCAGGCTTCCAAGCAGCTCTCAAGGAAACTCAGTTTTCACACTCTATGCTTAGTGCCCTTTGAGTGCATTATCTAGGAATGAACCTGGTAGAGCATCCCACACAAACGAATGCTCCACATGCGGGTTTCACATGCCACCAACTCCACATTCACAGGCAACTTCAGCGCCACAGTCGTTTTCAGATAGCCCTCAATGCAAAGGCTCTAGACGCAAATATTGGTGTGAGAGCTAATTCAATCAAGGAAACACTGCATGTTGGTGAAGGGCATATTGAAGAAGGATCAGCCGAGTGGTTCTTGTGGGAGAACAACTCCATTTGGCTCACTAACTTCACACACCATCAGGCTTCCAAGCAGCTCTCAAGGAAACTCAGTTTTCACACTCTATGCTTAGTGCTCTTTGTGTGCCTAGGACTGAAATGAAGCTTGGTCAGCATCCCACACAAACGAATGCTCCACATGCGGGTTTCACATGCCACCAACTCCACATTCACAGGCAACTTCAGCGCCACAGGCGTTTTCAGATAGCCCTCAATGCAAAGGCTCTAGACGCCAAAATTGTTGTGAGAGCTAATTCAATCAAGGAAACACTGCATGTTGGTGGAGGGCATATTGAAGAAGGATCAGCCGAGTGGTTCTTGTGGGAGAACAACTCCATTTGGCTCACTAACTTCACACACCATCAGGCTTTCAAGCAGCTCTCAAGGAAACTCAGTTTTCACACTCTATGCTTAGTGTCCTTTGAGTGCAGTATCTAGGAATGAATATGGTAGAGCATCCCACACTTACGAATGCTCCACATGCGGGTTTCACATGCCACCAACTCCACATTCACAGGCAAATTCAGCGCCAGCGGTTTTCAGATAGCCCTCAATGCAAAGGCTCTAGACTCAAATATTGGTGTGAGAGCTAATTCAATCAAGGAAACACTGCATGTTGGTGAAGGGCATATTGAAGAAGTATCAGCCGAGTGGTTCTTGTGGGAGAACAACTCCATTTGGCTCACTAACTTCACACACCATCAGGCTTCCAAGCAGCTCTCAAGGAAACTCAGTTTTCACACTCTATGCTTAGTGCCCTTTGAGTGCATTATCTAGGAATGAACCTGGTAGAGCATCAAACACAAATGAATGCTCCACATGCGGGTTTCACATGCCACCAACTCCACATTCACAGGCAACTTCAGCGCCACAGCCGTTTTCAGATAGCCCTCAATGCAAAGGCTCTAGACGCAAATATTGGTGTGAGAGCTAATTCAATCAAGGAAACACTGCATGTTGGTGAAGGGCATATTGAAGAAGGATCAGCCGAGTGGTTCTTGTGGGAGAACAACTCCATTTGGCTCACTAACTTCACACACCATCAGGCTTCCAAGCAGCTCTCAAGGAAACTCAGTTTTCACACTCTATGCTTAGTGCCCTTTGTATGCCTAGGACTGAAAAGAAGCTTGGAGAGCATCCCACACAAACGAATGCTCCACATGCGGGTTTCACATGCCACCAACTACACATTCTCAGGCAACTTCAGCGCCACAGCCGTTTTCAGATAGCCCTCAATGCAAAGGCTCTAGACGCAAATATTGGTGTGAGAGCTAATTCAATCAAGGAAACACTGCATGTTGGTGAAGGGCATATTGAAGAAGGATCAGCCGAGTGGTTCTTGTGGGAGAACAACTCCATTTGGCTCACTAACTCCACACACCATCAGGCTTCCAAGCAGCTCTCAAGGAAACTCAGTTTTCACACTCTATGCTTAGTGCCCTTTGAGTACATTATCTGGGAATGAACCTGGTAGAGCATCCCACACAAACGAATGCTCCACATGCGGGTTTCACATGCCACCAACTCCACATTCACAGGCAACTTCAGCGCCACAGCCGTTTTCACATAGCCCTCAATGCAAAGGCTCTAGACGCAAATATTGGTGTGAGAGCTAATTCAATCAAGGAAACACTGCATGTTGGTGAACGACATATTGAAGAAGAATCAGCCGAGTGGTTCTTGTGGGAGAACAACTCCATTTGGCTCACTAACTTCACACACCATCAGGCTTCCAAGCAGCTCTCAAGGAAACTCAGTTTTCACACTCTATGCTTAGTGCCCTTTGTATGCCTAGGACTGAAAAGAAGCTTGGAGAGCATCCCACACAAACGAATGCTCCACATGCGGGTTTCACATGCCACCAACTCCACATTCTCAGGCAACTTCAGCGCCACAGCCGTTTTCAGATAGCCCTCAATGCAAAGCCTCTAGACGCAAATATTGGTGTGAGAGCTAATTCAATCAAGGAAACACTGCATGTTGTTGAAGGGCATATTGAAGAAGGATCAGCCGAGTGGTTCTTGTGGGAGAACAACTCCATTTGGCTCACTAACTTCACACACCATCAGGCTTCCAAGCAGCTCTCAAGGAAACTCAGTTTTCACACTCTATGCTTAGTGCCCTTTGAGTGCATTATCTAGGAGTGAACCTGGTAGAGCATCCCACACAAACGAATGCTCCACATGCGGGTTTCACATGCCACCAACTCCACATTCACAGGCAACTTCAGCGCCACAGTCGTTTTCAGATAGCCCTCAATGCAAAGGCTCTAGACGCAAATATTGGTGTGAGAGCTAATTCAATCAAGGAAACACTGCATGTTGGTGAAGGGCATATTGAAGAAGGATCAGCCGAGTGGTTCTTGTGGGAGAACAACTCCATTTGGCTCACTAACTTCACACACCATCAGGCTTCCAAGCAGCTCTCAAGGAAACTCAGTTTTCACACTCTATGCTTAGTGCTCTTTGTGTGCCTAGGACTGAAATGAAGCTTGGTCAGCATCCCACACAAACGAATGCTCCACATGCGGGTTTCACATGCCACCAACTCCACATTCACAGGCAACTTCAGCGCCACAGCCGTTTTCAGATAGCCCTCAATGCAAAGGCTCTAGACGCAAATATTGGTGTGAGAGCTAATTCAATCAAGGAAACACTGCATGTTGGTGAAGGGCATATTGAAGAAGGATCAGCCGAGTGGTTCTTGTGGGAGAACAACTCCATTTGGCTCACTAACTTCACACACCATCAGGCTTCCAAGCAGCTCTCAAGGAAACTCAGTTTTCACACTCTATGCTTAGTGCCCTTTGTATGCCTAGGACTGAAAAGAAGCTTGGAGAGCATCCCACACAAACGAATGCTCCACATGCGGGTTTCACATGCCACCAACTCCACATTCTCAGGCAACTTCAGCGCCACAGCCGTTTTCAGATAGCCCTCAATGCAAAGGCTCTAGACGCAAATATTGGTGTGAGAGCTAATTCAATCAAGGAAACACTGCATGTTGGTGAAGGGCATATTGAAGAAGGATCAGCCGAGTGGTTCTTGTGGGAGAACAACTCCATTTGGCTCACTAACTTCACACACCATCAGGCTTCCAAGCAGCTCTCAAGGAAACTCAGTTTTCACACTCTATGCTTAGTGCCCTTTGAGTGCCTAGGACTGAAATGAACCTGGGAGAGCATCCCATACAAATGAATGCTCCACATGCGGGTTTCACATGCCACCAACTCCACATTCTCAGGCAACTTCAGCGCCACAGCCGTTTTCAGATAGCCCTCAATGCAAAGGCTCTAGACGCAAATATTGGTGTGAGAGCTAATTCAATCAAGGAAACACTGCATGTTGGTGAAGGGCATATTGAAGAAGGATCAGCCGAGTGGTTCTTGTGGGAGAACAACTCCATTTGGCTCACTAACTTCACACACCATCAGGCTTCCAAGCAGCTCTCAAGGAAACTCAGTTTTCACACTCTATGCTTAGTGCCCTTTGAGTGCATTATCTGGGAATGAACCTGGTAGAGCATCCCACACAAACGAATGCTATACATGCGGGTTTCACATGCCACCAACTCCACATTCTCAGGCAACGCCAGCGCCACAGCCGTTTTCAGATAGCCCTCAATGCAAAGGCTCTAGACGCAAATATTGGTGTGAGAGCTAATTCAATCAAGGAAACACTGCATGTTGGTGAAGGGCATATTGAAGAATGATCGGCTGAGTGGTTCTTGTGGGAGAACAACTCCATTTGGCTCACTAACTTCACACACCATCAGGCTTTCAAGCAGCTCTCAAGGAAACTCAGTTTTCACACTCTATGCCTAGGGCTCTTTGTGTGCCTAGGACTGAAATGAAGCTTGGTCAGCATCCCACACTTACGAATGCTCCACATGCGGGTTTCACATGCCACCAACTACACATTCTCAGGCAACTTCAGCGCCACAGCCGTTTTCAGATAGCCCTCAATGCAAAGGCTCTAGACGCAAATATTGGTGTGAGAGCTAATTCAATCAAGGAAACACTGCATGTTGGTGAAGGGCATATTGAAGAAGGATCAGTAGAGTGGTTCTTGTGGGAGAACAACTCCATTTGGCTCACTAACTTCACACACCATCAGGCTTCCAAGCAGCTCTCAAGGAAACTCAGTTTTCACACTCTATGCTTAGTGCCCTTTGTATGCCTAGGACTGAAAAGAAGCTTGGAGAGCATCCCACACAAACGAATGCTCCACATGCGGGTTTCACATGCCACCAACTCCACATTCTCAGGCAACTTCAGCGCCACAGCCGTTTTCAGATAGCCCTCAATGCAAAGGCTCTAGACGCAAATATTGGTGTGAGAGCTAATTCAATCAAGGAAACACTGCATGTTGGTGAAGGGCATATTGAAGAAGGATCAGCCGAGTGGTTCTTGTGGGAGAACAACTCCATTTGGCTCACTAACTTCACACACCATCAGGCTTCCAAGCAGCTCTCAAGGAAACTCAGTTTTCACAACTATGCTTAGTGCCCTTTGAGTGCCTAGGACTGAAATGAACCTGGTAGAGCATCCCACACAAACGAATGCTCCACATGCGGGTTTCACATGCCACCAACTCCACATTCTCAGGCAACTTCAGCGCCACAGCCGTTTTCAGATAGCCCTCAATGCAAAGGCTCTAGACGCAAATATTGGTGTGAGAGCTAATTCAATCAAGGAAACACTGCATGTTGGTGAAGGGCATATTGAAGAAGGATCAGCCGAGTGGTTCTTGTGGGACAACAACTCCATTTGGCTCACTAACTTCACACACCATCAGGCTTCCAAGCAGCTCTCAAGGAAACTCAGTTTTCACACTCTATGCTTAGTGCCCTTTGAGTGCCTAGGACTGAAATGAACCTGGTAGAGCATCCCACACAAACGAATGCTCCACATGCGGGTTTCACATGCCACCAACTCAACATTCTCAGGCAACTTCAGCGCCACAGCCGTTTTCAGATAGCCCTCAATGCAAAGGCTCTAGACGCAAATATTGGTGTGAGAGCTAATTCAATCAAGGAAACACTGCATGTTGGTGAAGGGCATATTGAAGAAGGATCAGCCGAGTGGTTCTTGAGGGAGAACAACTCCATTTGGCTCACTAACTTCACACACCATCAGGCTTCCAAGCAGCTCTCAAGGAAACTCAGTTTTCACACTCTATGCTTAGTGCCCTTTGAGTGCATTATCTAGGAATGAACCTGGTAGAGCATCCCACACAAAAGAATGCTCCAAATGCGGGTTTCACATGCCACCAACTCCACATTCACAGGCAACTCCAGCGCCACAGTCGTTTTCAGATAGCCCTCAATGCAAAGGCTCTAGACGCAAATATTGGTGTGAGAGCTAATTCAATCAAGGAAACACTGCATGTTGGTGAAGGGCATATTGAAGAAGGATCAGCCGAGTGGTTCTTGTGGGAGAACAACTCCATTTGGCTCACTAACTTCACACACCATCAGGCTTCCAAGCAGCTCTCAAGGAAACTCAGTTTTCACACTCTATGCTTAGTGCTCTTTGTGTGCCTAGGACTGAAAAGAAGCTTGGAGAGCATCCCACACAAACGAATGCTCCACATGCGGGTTTCACATGCCACCAACTCCACATTCTCAGGCAACTTCAGCGCCACAGCCGTTTTCAGATAGCCCTCAATGCAAAGGCTCTAGACGCAAATATTGGTGTGAGAGCTAATTCAATCAAGGAAACACTGCATGTTGGTGAAGGGCATATTGAAGAAGGATCAGCCGAGTGGTTCTTGTGGGAGAACAACTCCATTTGGCTCACTAACTTCACACACCATCAGGCTTCCAAGCAGCTCTCAAGGAAACTCAGTTTTCACACTCTATGCTTAGTGCCCTTTGAGTGCATTATCTGGGAATGAACCTGGTAGAGCATCCCACACAAACGAATGCTCCACATGCGGGTTTCACATGCCACCAACTCCACATTCTCAGGCAACTCCAGCGCCACAGCCGTTTTCAGATAGCCCTCAATGCAAAGGCTCTAGACGCAAATATTGGTGTGAGAGCTAATTCAATCAAGGAAACACTGCATGTTGGTGAAGGGCATATTAAAGAAGGATCAGCCGAGTGGTTCTTGTGGGAGAACAACTCCATTTGGCTCACTAACTTCACACACCATCAGGCTTCCAAGCAGCTCTCAAGGAAACTCAGTTTTCACACTCTATGCTTAGTGCCCTTTGAGTGCATTATCTGGGAATGAACCTGGTAGAGCATCCCACACAAACGAATGCTCCACATGCGGGTTTCACATGCCACCAACTCCACATTCTCAGGCAACTCCAGCGCCACAGCCGTTTTCAGATAGCCCTCAATGCAAAGGCTCTAGACGCAAATATTGGTGTGAGAGCTAATTCAATCAAGGAAACACTGCATGTTGGTGAAGGGCATATTGAAGAAGGATCAGCCGAGTGGTTCTTGTGGGGGAACAACTCCATTTGGCTCACTAACTTCACACACCATCAGGCTTCCAAGCAGCTCTCAAGGAAACTCAGTTTTCACACTCTATGCTTAGTGCCCTTTGAGTGCATTATCTGGGAATGAACCTGGTAGAGCATCCCACACAAACGAATGCTCCACATGCGGGTTTCACATGCCACCAACTCCACATTCTCAGGCAACTCCAGCGCCACAGCCGTTTTCAGATAGCCCTCAATGCAAAGGCTCTAGACGCAAATATTGGTGTGAGAGCTAATTCAATCAAGGAAACACTGCATGTTGGTGAAGGGCATATTGAAGAAGGATCAGCCGAGTGGTTCTTGTGGGAGAACAACTCCATTTCGCTCACTAACTTCACACACCATCAGGCTTCCAAGCAGCTCTCAAGGAAACTCAGTTTTCACACTCTATGCTTAGTACCCTTTGAGTGCCTAGGACTGAAATGAAGCTTGGTCAGCATCCCACACAAACGAATGCTCCACATGCGGGTTTCACATGCCACCAACTCCACATTCACAGGCAACTTCAGCGCCACAGCCGTTTTGAGATAGCCCTCAATGCAAAGGCTCTAGACGCAAATATTGGTGTGAGAGCTAATTCAATCAAGGAAACACTGCATGTTGGTGAAGGGCATATTGAAAAAGGATCAGCCGAGTGGTTCTTGTGGGATAACAACTCCATTTGGCTCACTAACTTCACACACCATCAGGCTTCCAAGCAGCTCTCAAGGAAACTCAGTTTTCACACGCTATGCTTAGTGCCCTTTGTGTGCCTAGGACTGAAAAGAAGCTTGGAGAGCATCCCACACAAACGAATGCTCCACATGCGGGTTTCACATGCCACCAACTCCACATTCTCAGGCAACTCCAGCGCCACAGCCGTTTTCAGATAGCCCTCAATGCAAAGGCTCTAGACGCAAATATTGGTGTGAGAGCTAATTCAATCAAGGAAACACTGCATGTTGGTGAAGGGCATATTGAAGAAGGATCAGCCGAGTGGTTCTTGTGGGGGAACAACTCCATTTGGCTCACTAACTTCACACACCATCAGGCTTCCAAGCAGCTCTCAAGGAAACTCAGTTTTCACACTCTATGCTTAGTGCCCTTTGAGTGCATTATCTGGGAATGAACCTGGTAGAGCATCCCACACAAACGAATGCTCCACATGCGGGTTTCACATGCCACCAACTCCACATTCTCAGGCAACTCCAGCGCCACAGCCGTTTTCAGATAGCCCTCAATGCAAAGGCTCTAGACGCAAATATTGGTGTGAGAGCTAATTCAATCAAGGAAACACTGCATGTTGGTGAAGGGCATATTGAAGAAGGATCAGCCGAGTGGTTCTTGTGGGAGAACAACTCCATTTCGCTCACTAACTTCACACACCATCAGGCTTCCAAGCAGCTCTCAAGGAAACTCAGTTTTCACACTCTATGCTTAGTACCCTTTGAGTGCCTAGGACTGAAATGAAGCTTGGTCAGCATCCCACACAAACGAATGCTCCACATGCGGGTTTCACATGCCACCAACTCCACATTCACAGGCAACTTCAGCGCCACAGCCGTTTTGAGATAGCCCTCAATGCAAAGGCTCTAGACGCAAATATTGGTGTGAGAGCTAATTCAATCAAGGAAACACTGCATGTTGGTGAAGGGCATATTGAAAAAGGATCAGCCGAGTGGTTCTTGTGGGATAACAACTCCATTTGGCTCACTAACTTCACACACCATCAGGCTTCCAAGCAGCTCTCAAGGAAACTCAGTTTTCACACGCTATGCTTAGTGCCCTTTGTGTGCCTAGGACTGAAAAGAAGCTTGGAGAGCATCCCACACAAACGAATGCTCCACATGCGGGTTTCACATGCCACCAACTCCACATTCACAGGCAACTTCAGCGCCACAGCCATTTTCAGATAGCCCTCAATGCAAAGGCTCTAGACGCAAATATTGGTGTGAGAGCTAATTCAATCAAGGAAACACTGCATGTTGGTGAAGGGCATATTGAAGAAGGATCAGCCGAGTGGTTCTTGTGGGAGAACAACTCCATTTGGCTCACTAACTTCACACACCATCAGGCTTCCAAGCAGCTCTCAAGGAAACTCAGTTTTCACAACTATGCTTAGTGCCCTTTGAGTGCCTAGGACTGAAATGAAGCTTGGTCAGCATCCCACATAAACGAATGCTCCACATGCGGGTTTCACATGCCACCAACTCCACATTCACAGGCAACTTCAGCGCCACAGCCGTTTTCAGATAGCCCTCAATGCAAAGGCTCTAGACGCAAATATTGGTGTGAGAGCTAATTCAATCAAGGAAACACTGCATGTTGGTGAAGGGCATATTGAAGAAGGATCAGCCGAGTGGTTCTTGTGGGAGAACAACTCCATTTGGCTCACTAACTTCACACACCATCAGGCTTCCAAGCAGCTCTCAAGGAAACTCAGTTTTCACACTCTATGCTTAGTGCCCTTTGTATGCCTAGGACTGAAAAGAAGCTTGGAGAGCATCCCACACAAACGAATGCTCCACATGCGGGTTTCACATGCCACCAACTCCACATTCTCAGGCAACTTCAGCGCCACAGCCGTTTTCAGATAGCCCTCAATGCAAAGGCTCTAGACGCAAATATTGGTGTGAGAGCTAATTCAATCAAGGAAACACTGCATGTTGGTGAAGGGCATATTGAAGAAGGATCAGCCGAGTGGTTCTTGTGGGAGAACAACTCCATTTGGCTCACTAACTTCACACACCATCAGGCTTCCAAGCAGCTCTCAAGGAAACTCAGTTTTCACAACTATGCTTAGTGCCCTTTGAGTGCCTAGGACTGAAATGAACCTGGTAGAGCATCCCACACAAACGAATGCTCCACATGCGGGTTTCACATGCCACCAACTCCACATTCTCAGGCAACTTCAGCGCCACAGCCGTTTTCAGATAGCCCTCAATGCAAAGGCTCTAGACGCAAATATTGGTGTGAGAGCTAATTCAATCAAGGAAACACTGCATGTTGGTGAAGGGCATATTGAAGAAGGATCAGCCGAGTGGTTCTTGTGGGACAACAACTCCATTTGGCTCACTAACTTCACACACCATCAGGCTTCCAAGCAGCTCTCAAGGAAACTCAGTTTTCACACTCTATGCTTAGTGCCCTTTGAGTGCATTATCTAGGAATGAACCTGGTAGAGCATCCCACACAAACAAATGCTCCACATGCGGGTTTCACATGCCACCAACTCCAAATTCACAGGCAACTTCAGCGCCACAGCCGTTTTCAGATAGCCCTCAATGCAAAGGCTCTAGACGCAAATATTGTGTGGGAGCTAATTCAATCAAGGAAACACTGCATGTTGGTGAAGGGCATATTGAAGAAGGATCAGCCGAGTGCTTCTTGTGGAGAACAACTCCATTTGGCTCACTAACTTCACACACCATCAGCTTCCAAGCAGCTCTCAAGGAAACTCAGTTTTCACACTCTATGCTTAGTGTCCTTTGAGTGCATTATCTGGAATGAACCTGGTAGAGCATCCCACACAAACGAATGCTACACATGCGGGTTTCACATGCCACCAACTCCACATTCACAGGCAACTTCAGCGCCACAGCCGTTTTCAGATAGCCCTCAATGCAAAGGCTCTAGACGCAAATATTGGTGTGAGAGCTAATTCAATCAAGGAAACACTGCATGTTGGTGAAGGGCATATTGAAGAAGGATCAGCCGAGTGGTTCTTGTGGGAGAACAACTCCATTTGGCTCACTAACTTCACACACCATCAGGCTTCCAAGCAGCTCTCAAGGAAACTCAGTTTTCACACTCTATGCTTAGTGCCCTTTGTATGCCTAGGACTGAAAAGAAGCTTGGAGAGCATCCCACACAAACGAATGCTCCACATGCGGGTTTCACATGCCACCAACTCCACATTCTCAGGCAACTTCAGCGCCACAGCCGTTTTCAGATAGCCCTCAATGCAAAGGCTCTAGACGCAAATATTGGTGTGAGAGCTAATTCAATCAAGGAAACACTGCATGTTGGTGAAGGGCATATTGAAGAAGGATCAGCCGAGTGGTTCTTGTGGGAGAACAACTCCATTTGGCTCACTAACTTCACACACCATCAGGCTTCCAAGCTCTACCTCAAGGAAACTCAGTTTTCACACTCTATGCTTAGTGCCCTTTGAGTGCCTAGGACTGAATGAACCTGGTAGAGCATCCCACACAAACGAATGCTCCACATGCGGGTTTCACATGCCACCAACTCCACATTCACAGGCAACTTCAGCGCCACAGCCGTTTTCAGATAGCCCTCAATGCAAAGGCTCTAGACGCAAATATTGGTGTGAGAGCTAATTCAATCAAGGAAACACTGCATGTTGGTGAAGGGCATATTGAAAAAGGATCAGCCGAGTGGTTCTTGTGGGATAACAACTCCATTTGGCTCACTAACTTCACACACCATCAGGCTTCCAAGCAGCTCTCAAGGAAACTCAGTTTTCACACGCTATGCTTAGTGCCCTTTGTGTGCCTAGGACTGAAAAGAAGCTTGGAGAGCATCCCACACAAACGAATGCTCCACATGCGGGTTTCACATGCCACCAACTCCACATTCACAGGCAACTTCAGCGCCACAGCCATTTTCAGATAGCCCTCAATGCAAAGGCTCTAGACGCAAATATTGGTGTGAGAGCTAATTCAATCAAGGAAACACTGCATGTTGGTGAAGGGCATATTGAAGAAGGATCAGCCGAGTGGTTCTTGTGGGAGAACAACTCCATTTGGCTCACTAACTTCACACACCATCAGGCTTCCAAGCAGCTCTCAAGGAAACTCAGTTTTCACACTCTACACTTAGTGCCCTTTGAGTGCATTATCTGGGAATGAACCTGGTAGAGCATCCCACACAAACGAATGCTCCACATGCGGGTTTCACATGCCACCAACTCCACATTCTCAGGCAACTCCAGCGCCACAGCCGTTTTCCGATAGCCCTCAATGCAAAGGCTCTAGACGCAAATATTGGTGTGAGATCTAATTCAATCAAGGAAACACTGCATGTTGGTGAAGGGCATATTGAAGAAGGATCAGCCGAGTGGTTCTTGTGGGAGAACAACTCCATTTGGCTCACTAACTTCACACACCATCAGGCTTCCAAGCAGCTCTCAAGGAAACTCAGTTTTCACACTCTATGCTTAGTGCCCTTTGAGTGCCTAGGACTGAAATGAATCTTGGAGAGCATCCCACACTTACGAATGCTCCACATGCGGGTTTCACAAGCTACCAACTCCACATTCACAGGCAACTTCAGCGCCACAGCCATTTTCAGATAGCCCTCAATGCAAAGGCTCTAGACGCAAATATTGGTGTGAGAGCTAATTCAATCAAGGAAACATTGCATGTTGGTGAAGGGCATATTGAAGAAGGATCGGCTGAGTGGTTCTTGTGGGAGAACAACTCCATTTGGCTCACTAACTTTACACACCATCAGGCTTTCAAGCAGCTCTCAAGGAAACTCAGTTTTCACACTCTATGCTTAGTGCTCTTTGTGTGCCTAGGACTGAAATGAAGCTTGGTCAGCATCCCACACAACCGAATGCTCCACATGCGGGTTTCACATGCCACCAACTCCACATTCTCAGGCAACTTCAGCGCCACAGCCGTTTTCAGATAGCCCTCAATGCAAAGGCTCTAGACGCAAATATTGGTGTGAGAGCTAATTCAATCAAGGAAACACTGCATGTTGGTGAAGGGCATATTGAAGAAGGATCAGCCGAGTGGTTCTTGTGGGAGAACAACTCCATTTGGCTCACTAACTTCACACACCATCAGGCTTCCAAGCAGCTCTCAAGGCAACTCAGTTTTCACACTCTATGCTTAGTGCCCTTTGAGTGCATTATGTAGGAATGACCCTGGTAGAGCATCCCACACAAACGAATGCTCCACATGCGGATTTCACATGCCACCAACTCCACATTCTCAGGCAACTTCAGCGCCACAGCCGTTTTCAGATAGCCCTCAATGCAAAGGCTCTAGACGCAAATATTGGTGTGAGAGCTAATTCAATCAAGGAAACACTGCATGTTGGTGAAGGGCATATTGAAGAAGGATCAGCCGAGTGGTTCTTCTGGGAGAACAACTCCATTTGGCTCACTAACTTCACACACCATCAGGCTTCCAAGCAGCTCTCAAGGAAACTCAGTTTTCACACTCTATGCTTAGTGCCCTTTGAGTGCCTAGCACTGAAAAGAAGCTTGGAGAGCATCCCACACAAACGAATGCTCCACATGCGGGTTTCACATGCCACCAACTCCACATTCTCAGGCAACTTCAGCGCCACAGCCGTTTTGAGATAGCCCTCAATGCAAAGGCTCTAGACGCAAATATTGGTGTGAGAGCTAATTCAATCAAGGAAACACTGCATGTTGGTGAAGGGCATATTGAAGAAGGATCAGCCGAGTGGTTCTTGTGGGAGAACAACTCCATTTGGCTCACTAACCTCACACACCATCAGGCTTCCAAGCAGCTCTCAAGGAAACTCAGTTTTCACACTCTATGCTTAGTGCCCTTTGAGTGCATTATCTGGGAATGAACCTGGTAGAGCATCCCACACAAACGAATGCTCCACATGCGGGTTTCACATGCCACCAACTCCACATTCTCAGGCAACTTCAGCGCCACAGCCGTTTTCAGATAGCCCTCAATGCAAAGGCTCTAGACGCAAATATTGGTGTGGGAGCTAATTCAATCAAGGAAACACTGCATGTTGGTGAAGGGCATATTGAAGAAGGATCAGCCGAGTGGTTCTTGTGGGAGAACAACTCCATTTGGCTCACTAACTTCACACACCATCAGGCTTCCAAGCAGCTCTCAAGGAAACTCAGTTTTCACACTCTATGCTTAGTGCCCTTTGAGTGCATTATCTGGGAATGAACCTGGTAGAGCATCCCACACAAACGAATGCTCCACATGCGGGTTTCACATGCCACCGACTCCACATTCTCAGGCAACTCCAGCGCCACAGCCGTTTTCATATAGCCCTCAATGCAAAGGCTCTAGACGCAAATATTGGTGTGGAGCTAATTCAATCAAGGAAACACTGCATGTTGGTGAAGGGCATATTGAAGAAGGATCAGCCGAGTGGTTCTTGTGGGAGAACAACTCCATTTGGCTCACTAAGTTGACACACAATCAGGCTTCCAAGCAGCTCTCAAGGAAACTCAGTTTTCACACTCTATGCTTAGTGCTCTTTGTGTGCCTAGGACTGAAATGAAGCTTGGTCAGCATCCCACATAAACGAATGCTCCACATGCGGGTTTCACATGCCACCAACTCCACATTCACAGGCAACTTCTGCGCCACAGCCGTTTTCAGATAGCCCTCAATGCAAAGGCTCTAGACGCAAATATTGGTGTGAGAGCTAATTCAATCAAGGAAACACTGCATGTTGGTGAAGGGCATATTGAAAAAGGATCAGCCGAGTGGTTCTTGTGGGAGAACAACTCCATTTGGCTCACTAACTTCACACACCATCAGGCTTCCAAGCAGCTCTCAAGGAAACTCAGTTTTCACACTCTATGCTTAGTGCCCTTTGAGTGCCTAGGACTGAAATGAATCTTGGAGAGCATCCCACACTTACGAATGCTCCACATGCGGGTTTCACAAGCTACCAACTCCACATTCACAGGCAACTTCAGCGCCACAGCCATTTTCAGATAGCCCTCAATGCAAAGGCTCTAGACGCAAATATTGGTGTGAGAGCTAATTCAATCAAGGAAACATTGCATGTTGGTGAAGGGCATATTGAAGAAGGATCGGCTGAGTGGTTCTTGTGGGAGAACAACTCCATTTGGTTCACTAACTTCACACACCATCAGGCTTTCAAGCAGCTATCAAGGAAACTCAGTTTTCACACTCTATGCTTAGTGCTCTTTGTGTGCCTAGGACTGAAATGAAGCTTGGTCAGCATCCCACACAACCGAATGCTCCACATGCGGGTTTCACATGCCACCAACTCCACATTCTCAGGCAACTTCAGCGCCACAGCCGTTTTCAGATAGCCCTCAATGCAAAGGCTCTAGACGCAAATATTGGTGTGAGAGCTAATTCAATCAAGGAAACACTGCATGTTGGTGAAGGGCATATTGAAGAAGGATCAGCCGAGTGGTTCTTGTGGGAGAACAACTCCATTTGGCTCACTAACTTCACACACCATCAGGCTTCAAGCAGCTCTCAAGGAAACTCAGTTTTCACACTCTATGCTTAGTGCCCTTTGAGTGCATTATGTAGGAATGAACATGGTAGAGCATCCCACACAAACGAATGCTCCACATGCGGATTTCACATGCCACCAACTCCACATTCTCAGGCAACTTCAGCGCCACAGCCGTTTTCAGATAGCCCTCAATGCAAAGGCTCTAGACGCAAATATTGGTGTGAGAGCTAATTCAATCAAGGAAACACTGCATGTTGGTGAAGGGCATATCGAAGAAGGATCAGCCGAGTGGTTCTTGTGGGAGAACAACTCCATTTGGCTCACTAACTTCACACACCATCAGGCTTCCAAGCAGCTCTCAAGGAAACTCAGTTTTCACACTCTATGCTTAGTGCCCTTTGAGTGCCTAGGACTGAAAAGAAGCTTGGAGAGCATCCCACACAAACGAATGCTCCACATGCGGGTTTCACATGCCACCAACTCCACATTCTCAGGCAACTTCAGCGCCACAGCCGTTTTCAGATAGCCCTCAATGCAAAGGCTCTAGACGCAAATATTGGTGTGAGAGCTAATTCAATCAAGGAAACACTGCATGTTGGTGAAGGGCATATTGAAGAAGGATCAGCCGAGTGGTTCTTGTGGGAGAACAACTCCATTTGGCTCACTAACTTCACACACCATCAGGCTTCCAAGCAGCTCTCAAGGAAACTCAGTTTTCACACTCTATGCTTAGTGCCCTTTGAGTGCATTATCTGGGAATGAACCTGGTAGAGCATCCCACACAAACGAATGCTCCACATGCGGGTTTCACATGCCACCAACTCCACATTCTCAGGCAACTCCAGCGCCACAGCCGTTTTCAGATAGCCCTCAATGCAAAGGCTCTAGACGCAAATATTGGTGTGAGAGCTAATTCAATCAAGGAAACACTGCATGTTGGTGAAGGGCATATTAAAGAAGGATCAGCCGAGTGGTTCTTGTGGGAGAACAACTCCATTTGGCTCACTAACTTCACACACCATCAGGCTTCCAAGCAGCTCTCAAGGAAACTCAGTTTTCACACTCTATGCTTAGTGCCCTTTGAGTGCATTATCTGGGAATGAACCTGGTAGAGCATCCCACACAAACGAAAGCTCCACATGCGGGTTTCACATGCCACCGACTCCACATTCTCAGGCAACTCCAGCGCCACAGCCGTTTTCAGATAGCCCTCAATGCAAAGGCTCTAGACGCAAATATTGGTGTGAGAGCTAATTCAATCAAGGAAACACTGCATGTTGGTGAAGGGCATATTGAAGAAGGATCAGCCGAGTGGTTTTTGTGGGAGAACAACTCCATTTGGCTCACTAACTTGACACACAATCAGGTTTTCAAGCAGCTCTCAAGGAAACTCAGTTTTCACACTCTATGCTTAGTGCCCTTTGAGTGCCGAGGACTGAAATGAATCTTTGAGAGCATCCCACAGAAACGAATGCTCCACATGCGGGTTTCACAAGCCACCAACTCCACATTCACAGGCAACTTCAGCGCCACAGCCATTTTCAGATAGCCCTCAATGCAAAGGCTCTAGACGCAAATATTGGTGTGAGAGCTAATTCAATCAAGGAAACACTGCATGTTGGTGAAGGGCATATTGAAGAAGGACCAGGAGAGTGGTTCTTGTGGGAGAACAACTCCATTTGGCTCACTAACTTGACACACAATCAGGCTTTCAAGCAGCTCTCAAGGAAACTCAGTTTTCACACTCTATGCTTAGTGCTCTTTGTGTGCCTAGGACTGAAATGAAGCTTGGTCAGCATCCCACATAAACGAATGTTCCACATGCGGGTTTCACATGCCACCAACTCCACATTCACAGGCAACTTCAGCGCCACAGCCGTTTTGAGATAGCCCTCAATGCAAAGGCTCTAGACGCAAATATTGGTGTGAGAGCTAATTCAATCAAGGAAACACTGCATGTTGGTGAAGGGCATATTGAAGAAGGATCAGCCGAGTTGTTCTTGTGGGAGAACAACTCCATTTGGCTCACTAACTTCACACACCATCAGGCTTTCAAGCAGCTCTCAAGGAAACTCAGTTTTCACACTCTATGCTTAGTGTCCTTTGAGTGGAGTATCTAGGAATGAACATGGTAGAGCATCCCACACTTACCGAATGCTCCACATGCGGGTTTCACATGCCACCAACTCCACATTCACAGGCAACTTCAGCGCCACAGCCGTTTTCAGATAGCCCTCAATGCAAAGGCTCTAGACACAAATATTGGTGTGGGAGCTAATTCAATCAAGGAAACACTGCATGTTGGTGAAGGGCATATTGAAGAAGGATCAGCCGAGTGGTTCTTGTGGGAGAACAACTCCATTTGGCTCACTAACTTCACACACCATCAGGCTTCCAAGCAGCTCTCAAGGAAACTCAGTTTTCACACTCTATGCTTAGTGCCCTTTTATGCCTAGGACTGAAAAGAAGCTTGGAGAGCATCCCACACAAACGAATGCTCCACATGCGGGTTTCACATGCCACCAACTCCACATTCTCAGGCAACTTCAGCGCCACAGCCGTTTTCAGATAGCCCTCAATGCAAAGGCTCTAGACGCAAATAATGGTATGAGAGCTAATTCAATCAAGGAAACACTGCATGTTGGTGAAGGGCATATTGAAGAAGGATCAGCCGAGTGGTTCTTGTGGGAGAACAACTCCATTTGGCTCACTAACTTCACACACCATCAGGCTTCCAAGCAGCTCTCAAGGAAACTCAGTTTTCACACTCTATGCTTAGTGCCCTTTGAGTGCATTA
>NW_026699355.1:0-28022 GCF_030435755.1 Ochotona princeps | reverse complement strand
TGAAGGATCAGCCGAGTGGTTCTTGTGGGAGAACAACTCCATTTGGCTCACTAACGTCACACACCATCAGGCTTCCAAGCAGCTCTCAAGGAAACTCAGTTTTCACACTCTATGCTTAGTGCCCTTTCTTTGTCTAGGACTGAAATGAACCTGGTAGAGCATCCCACACAAACGAATGCTCCACATGCGGGTTTCACATGCCACCAACTCCACATTCTCAGGCAACTTCAGCGCCACAGCCGTTTTCAGATAACCCTCAATGCAAAGGATCTAGACGCAAATATTGGTGTGAGAGTTAATTCAATCAAGGAAACACTGCATGTTGGTGAAGGGCATATTGAAGAAGGATCAGCCGAGTGGTTCTTGTGGGAGAACAACTCCATTTGGCTCACTAACTTCACACACCATCAGGCTTCCAAGCAGCTCTCAAGGAAACTCAGTTTTCACACTCTATGCTTAGTGCCCTTTCTTTGGCTACGACTGAAATGAACTTGGTAGAGCATCCCACACAAACGAATGCTCCACATGCGGGTTTCACATGCCACCAACTCCACATTCACAGGCAACTTCAGCGCCACAGCCGTTTTCAGATAGCCCTCAATGCAAAGGCTCTAGACGCAAATATTGGTGTGAGAGCTAATTCAATCAAGGAAACACTGCATGTTGGTGAAGGGCATATTGAAGAAGGATCAGCCGAGTGGTTCTTGTGGGAGAACAACACCATTTGGCTCACTAACTTCACACACCATCAGGCTTCCAAGCAGCTCTCAAGGAAACTCAGTTTTCACACTCTATGCTTAGTGCTCTTTGTGTGCCCAGGACTGAAATGAAGCTTGGTCAGCATCCCACACAAACGAATGCTCCACATGCGGGTTTCACATGCCACCAACTCCACATTCACAGGCAACTTCAGCGCCACAGCCGTTTTCAGATAGCCCTCAATGCAAAGGCTCTAGACGCAAATATTGGTGTGAGAGCTAATTCAATCAAGGAAACACTGCATGTTGGTGAAGGGCATATTGAAGAAGGATCAGCCGAGTGGTTCTTGTGGGAGAACAACTCCATTTGGCTCACTAAATTCACACACCATCAGGCTTCCACGCAGCTCTCAAGGAAACTCAGTTTTCACACTCTATGCTTAGTGCCCTTTCTTTGGCTACGACTGAAATGAACCTGGTAGAGCATCCCACACAAACGAATGCTCCACATGCGGGTTTCACATGCCACCAACTCCACATTCACAGGCAACTTCAGCGCCACAGCCGTTTTCAGATAGCCCTCAATGCAAAGGCTCTAGACGCAAATATTGGTGTGAGAGCTAATTCAATCAAGGAAACACTGCATGTTGGTGAAGGGCATATTGAAGAAGAAACAGCTGAGTGGTTCTTGTGGGAGAACAACTCCATTTGGCTCACTAACTTCACACACCATCAGGCTTCCAAGCAGCTCTCAAGGAAACTCAGTTTTCACACTCTATGCTTAGTGCCCTTTGAGTGCCTAGGACTGAAATGAAGCTTGTAGAGCATCCCACAAAAACGAATGCTCCACATGCGGGTTTCACATGCCACCAACTCCACATTCACAGGCAACTTCAGCGCCACAGCCGTTTTCAGATAGCCCTCAATGCAAAGGCTCTAGACGCAAATATTGGTGTGAGAGCTAATTCAATCAAGGAAACACTGCATGTTGGTGAAGGGCATATTGAAGAAGGATCAGCCGAGTGGTTCTTGTGGGAGAACAACTCCATTTGGCTCACTAACGTCACACACCATCAGGCTTCCAAGCAGCTCTCAAGGAAACTCAGTTTTCACACTCTCTGCTTAGTGCCCTTTGTATGGCTAGGACTGAAATGAACCTGGTAGAGCATCCCACACAAACGAATGCTCCACATGCGGGTTTCACATGCCACCAACTCCACATTCTCAGGCAACTTCAGCGCCACAGCCGTTTTCAGATAGCCCTCAATGCAAAGGCTCTAGACGCAAATATTGGTGTGAGAGTTAATTCAATCAAGGAAACACTGCATGTTGGTGAAGGGCATATTGAAGAAGGATCAGCCGAGTGGTTCTTGTGGGAGAACAACTCCATTTGGCTCACTAACTTCACACACCATCAGGCTTCCAAGCAGCTCTCAAGGAAACTCAGTTTTCACACTCTATGCTTAGTGCTCTTTGTGTGCCCAGGACTGAAATGAAGCTTGGTCAGCATCCCACACAAACGAATGCTCCACATGCGGGTTTCACATGCCACCAACTCCACATTCTCAGGCAACTTCAGCGCCACAGCCGTTTTCAGATAGCCCTCAAAGCAAAGGCTCTAGACGCAAATATTGGTGTGAGAGCTAATTCAATCAAGGAAACACTGCATGTTGGTGAAGGGCATATTGAAGAAGGATCAGCCGAGTGGTTCTTGTGGGAGAACAACTCCATTTGCTCACTAACTTCACACACCATCAGGCTTCCAAGCAGCTCTCAAGGAAACTCAGTTTTCACACTCTATGCTTAGTGCCCTTTCTTTGGCTACGACTGAAATGAACCTGGTAGAGCATCCCACACAAACGAATGCTCCACATGCGGGTTTCACATGCCACCAACTCCACATTCACAGGCAACTTCAGCGCCACAGCCGTTTTCAGATAGCCCTCAATGCAAAGGCTCTAGACGCAAATATTGGTGTGAGAGCTAATTCAATCAAGGAAACACTGCATGTTGGTGAAGGGCATATTGAAGAAGGATCAGCCGAGTGGTTCTTGTGGGAGAACAACTCCATTTGGCTCACTAACTTCACACACCATCAGGCTTCCAAGCAGCTCTCAAGGAAACTCAGTTTTCACACTCTATGCTTAGTGCCCTTTCTTTGGCTACGACTGAAATGAACTTGGTAGAGCATCCCACACAAACGAATGCTCCACATGCGGGTTTCACATGCCACCAACTCCACATTCACAGGCAACTTCAGCGCCACAGCCGTTTTCAGATAGCCCTCAATGCAAAGGCTCTAGACGCAAATATTGGTGTGAGAGCTAATTCAATCAAGGAAACACTGCATGTTGGTGAAGGGCATATTGAAGAAGGATCAGCCGAGTGGTTCTTGTGGGAGAACAACTCCATTTGGCTCACTAACTTCACACACCATCAGGCTTCCAAGCAGCTCTCAAGGAAACTCAGTTTTCACACTCTATGCTTAGTGCTCTTTGTGTGCCCAGGACTGAAATGAAGCTTGGTCAGCATCCCACACAAACGAATGCTCCACATGCGGGTTTCAGATGCCACCGAACTCCACATTCACAGGCAACTTCAGCGCCACAGCCATTTTCAGATAGCCCTCAAAGCAAAGGCTCTAGACGCAAATATTGGTGTGAGAGCTAATTCAATCAAGGAAACACTGCATGTTGGTGAAGGGCATATTGAAGAAGGATCAGCCGAGTGGTTCTTGTGGGAGAACAACTCCATTTGGCTCACTAACTTCACACACCATCAGGCTTCCAAGCAGCTCTCAAGGAAACTCAGTTTTCACACTCTATGCTTAGTGCCCTTTCTTTGGCTACGACTGAAATGAACTTGGTAGAGCATCCCACACAAACGAATGCTCCACATGCGGGTTTCACATGCCACCAACTCCACATTCACAGGCAACTTCAGCGCCACAGCCGTTTTCAGATAGCCCTCAATGCAAAGGCTCTAGACGCAAATATTGGTGTGAGAGCTAATTCAATCAAGGAAACACTGCATGTTGGTGAAGGGCATATTGAAGAAGGATCAGCCGAGTGGTTCTTGTGGGAGAACAACTCCATTTGGCTCACTAACTTCACACACCATCAGGCTTCCAAGCAGCTCTCAAGGAAACTCAGTTTTCACACTCTATGCTTAGTGCTCTTTGTGTGCCCAGGACTGAAATGAAGCTTGGTCAGCATCCCACACAAACGAATGCTCCACATGCGGGTTTCAGATGCCACCAACTCCACATTCACAGGCAACTTCAGCGCCACAGCCGTTTTCAGATAGCCCTCAAAGCAAAGGCTCCAAACGCAAATATTGGTGTGAGAGCTAATTCAATCAAGGAAACACTGCATGTTGGTGAAGGGCATATTGAAGAAGGATCAGCCGAGTGGTTCTTGTGGGAGAACAACTCCATTTGGCTCACTAACTTCACACACCATCAGGCTTCCACGCAGCTCTCAAGGAAACTCAGGTTTCACACTCTATGCTTAGTGCCCTTTCTTTGGCTACGACTGAAAGGAACCTGGTAGAGCATCCCACACAAACGAATGCTCCACATGCGGGTTTCACATGCCACCAACTCCACATTCACAGGCAACTTCAGCGCCACAGCCGTTTTCAGATAGCCCTCAATGCAAAGGCTCTAGACGCAAATATTGGTGTGAGAGCTAATTCAATCAAGGAAACACTGCATGTTGGTGAAGGGCATATTGAAGAAGAATCAGCCGAGTGGTTCTTGTGGGAGAACAACTCCATTTGGCTCACTAACTTCACACACCATCAGGCTTCCAAGCAGCTCTCAAGGAAACTCAGTTTTCACACTCTATGCTTAGTGCCCTTTGAGTGCGTAGTACTGAAATGAAGCTTGGTCAGCATCCCACACAGACGAATGCTCCACATGCGGGTTTCACATGCCACCAACTCCACATTCACAGGCAACTTCAGCGCCACAGCCGTTTTCAGATAGCCCTCAATGCAAAGGCTCTAGATGCAAATATTGGTGTGAGAGCTAATTCAATCAAGGAAACACTGCATGTTGGTGAAGGGCATATTGAAGAAGGATCAGCCGAGTGGTTCTTGTGGGAGAACAACTCCATTTGGCTCACTAACTTCACACACCATCAGGCTTCCAAGCAGCTCTCAAGGAAACTCAGTTTTCACACTCTATGCTTAGTGCTCTTTGTGTGCCCAGGACTGAAATGAAGGTTGGTCAGCATCCCACACAAACGAATGCTCCACATGTGGGTTTCACATGCCACCAACTCCACATTCACAGGCAACTTCAGCGCCACAGCCGTTTTCAGATAGCCCTCAATGCAAAGGCTCTAGACGCAAATATTGGTGTGAGAGCTAATTCAATCAAGGAAACACTGCATGTTGGTGAAGGGCATATTGAAGAAGGATCAGCCGAGTGGTTCTTGTGGGAGAACAACTCCATTTGGCTCACTAACTTCACACACCATCAGGCTTCCAAGCAGCTCTCAAGGAAACTCAGTTTTCACACTCTATGCTTAGTACCCTTTGTGTGCCTAGGACTGAAATGAAGCTTGGTCAGCATCCCACACAAACGAATGCTCCACATGCGGGTTTCACATGCCACCAACTCCACATTCACAGGCAACTTCAGCGCCACAGCCGTTTTCAGATAGCCCTGAATGCAAAGGCTCCAAACGCAAATATTGGTGTGAGAGCTAATTCAATCAAGGAAACACTGCATGTTGGTGAAGGGCATATTGAAGAAGGATCAGCCGAGTGGTTCTTGTGGGAAAACAACTCCATTTGGCTCACTAACTTCACACACCATCAGGCTTCCAAGCAGCTCTCAAGGAAACTCAGTTTTCACACTCTATGCTTAGTGCCCTTTGTGTGCCTAGGACTGAAATGAAGCTTGGTCAGCATCCCACACAAACGAATGCTCCACATGCGGGTTTCACATGCCACCAACTCCACATTCACAGGCAACTTCAGCGCCACAGCCGTTTTCAGATAGCCCTGAATGCAAAGGCTCTAGACGCAAATATTGGTGTGAGAGCTAATTCAATCAAGGAAACACTGCATGTTGGTGAAGGGCATATTGAAGAAGGATCAGCCAAGTGGTTCTTGTGGGAGAACAACTCCATTTGGCTCACTAACTTCACACACCATCAGGCTTCCACGCAGCTCTCAAGGAAACTCAGTTTTCACACTCTCTGCTTAGTGCCCTTTGAGTGCATTATCTAGGAATGAACCTGGTAGAGCATCCCACATAAACGAATGCTCTACATGCGGGTTTCACATGCCACCAACTCCACATTCACAGGCAACTTCAGCGCCACAGCCGTTTTCAGATAGCCCTCAATGCAAAGGCTCTAGACGCAAATATTGGTGTGAGAGCTAATTCAATCAAGGAAACACTGCATGTTGGTGAAGGGCATATTGAAGAAGGATCAGACGAGTGGTTCTTGTGGGAGAACAACTCCATTTGGCTCACTAACTTCACACACCATCAGGCTTCCAAGCAGCTCTCAAGGAAACTCAGTTTTCACACTCTATGCTTAGTGCTCTTTCTTTGGCTACGACTGAAATGAACCTGGTAGAGCATCCCACACAAACGAATGCTCCACATGCGGGTTTCACATGCCACCAACTCCACATTCACAGGCAACTTCAGCGCCACAGCCGTTTTCAGATAGCCCTGTATGCAAAGGCTCTAGACGCAAATATTGGTGTGAGAGCTAATTCAATCAAGGAAACACTGCATGTTGGTGAAGGGCATATTGAAGAAGGATCAGCCGAGTGGTTCTTGTGGGAGAACAACTCCATTTGGCTCACTAACTTCACACACCATCAGGCTTCCAAGCAGCTCTCAAGGAAACTCAGTTTTCACACTCTATGCTTAGTGCCCTTTGAGTGCATTATCTAGGAATGAACCTGGTAGAGCATCCCACACAAACGAATGCTCCACATGCGGGTTTCACATGCCACCAACTCCACATTCACAGGCAACTTCAGTGCCACAGCCGTTTTCAGATAGCCCTCAATGCAAAGGCTCTAGACGCAAATATTGGTGTGAGAGCTAATTCAATCAAGGAAACACTGCATGTTGGTGAAGGGCATATTGAAGAAGGATCAGCCGAGTGGTTCTTGTGGGAGAACAACTCCATTTAGCTCACTAACGTCACACACCATCAGGCTTCCAAGCAGCTCTCAAGGAAACTCAGTTTTCACACTCTATGCTTAGTGCCCTTTGAGTGCCTAGGACTGAAATGAAGCTTGGTCAGCATCCCACATAAACGAATGCTCCACATGCGGGTTTCACATGCCACCAACTCCACATTCACAGGCAACTTCAGCGCCACAGCCGTTTTCAGATAGCCCTCAATGCAAAGGCTCTAGACGCAAATATTGGTGTGAGAGCTAATTCAATCAAGGAAACACTGCATGTTGGTGAAGGGCATATTGAAGAAGGATCAGCCGAGTGGTTCTTGTGGGAGAACAACTCCATTTGGCTCACTAACTTCACACACCATCAGGCTTCCAAGCAGCTCTCAAGGAAACTCAGTTTTCACACTCTATGCTTAGTGCTCTTTGTGTGCCCAGGACTGAAATGAAGCTTGGTCAGCATCCCACACAAACGAATGCTCCACATGCGGGTTTCACATGCCACCAACTCCATATTCACAGGCAACTTCAGCGCCACAGCCGTTTTCAGATAGCCCTCAATGCAAAGGCTCCAAACGCAAATATTGGTGTGAGAGCTAATTCAATCAAGGAAACACTGCATGTTGGTGAAGGGCATATTGAAGAAGGATCAGCCGAGTGGTTCTTGTGGGAGAACAACTCCATTTGGCTCACTAACGTCACACACCATCAGGCTTCCAAGCAGCTCTCAAGGAAACTCAGTTTTCACACTCTATGCTTAGTGCCCTTTCTTTGTCTAGGACTGAAATGAACCTGGTAGAGCATCCCACACAAACGAATGCTCCACATGCGGGTTTCACATGCCACCAACTCCACATTCTCAGGCAACTTCAGCGCCACAGCCGTTTTCAGATAGCCCTCAATGCAAAGGCTCTAGACGCAAATATTGGTGTGAGAGCTAATTCAATCAAGGAAACACTGCATGTTGGTGAAGGGCATATTGAAGAAGGATCAGCCGAGTGGTTCTTGTGGGAGAACAACTCCATTTGGCTCACTAACGTCACACACCATCAGGCTTCCAAGCAGCTCTCAAGGAAACTCAGTTTTCACACTCTATGCTTAGTGCTCTTTGTGTGCCCAGGACTGAAATGAAGCTTGGTCAGCATCCCACACAAACGAATGCTCCACATGCGGGTTTCACATGCCACCAACTCCACATTCACAGGCAACTTCAGCGCCACAGCCGTTTTCAGATAGCCCTCAATGCAAAGGCTCCAAACGCAAATATTGGTGTGAGAGCTAATTCAATCAAGGAAACACTGCATGTTGGTGAAGGGCATATTGAAGAAGGATCAGCAGAGTGGTTCTTGTGGGAGAACAACTCCATTTGGCTCACTAACTTCACACACCATCAGGCTTCCAAGCAGCTCTCAAGGAAACTCAGTTTTCACACTCTATGCTTAGTGCCCTTTCTTTGGCTATGACTGAAATGAACCTGGTAGAGCATCCCACACAAACGAATGCTCCACATGCGGGTTTCACATGCCACCAACTCCACATTCACAGGCAACTTCAGCGCCACAGCCGTTTTCAGATAGCCCTCAATGCAAAGGCTCTAGACGCAAATATTGGTGTGAGAGCTAATTCAATCAAGGAAACACTGCATGTTGGTGAAGGGCATATTGAAGAAGGATCAGCCGAGTGGTTCTTGTGGGAGAACAACTCCATTTGGCTCACTAACTTCACACACCATCAGGCTTCCAAGCAGCTCTCAAGGAAACTCAGTTTTCACACTCTATGCTTAGTGCCCTTTGAGTGCCTAGGACCGAAATGAAGCTTGGTCAGCATCCCACATAAACGAATGCTCCACATGCGGGTTTCACATGCCACCAACTCCACATTCACAGGCAACTTCAGCGCAACAGCCGTTTTCAGATAGCCCTCAAAGCAAAGGCTCTAGACGCAAATATTGGTGTGAGAGCTAATTCAATCAAGGAAACACTGCATGTTGGTGAAGGGCATATTGAAGAAGGATCAGCCGAGTGGTTCTTGTGGGAGAACAATTCCATTTGGCTCAATAACATCACACACCATCAGGCTTCCAAGCAGCTCTCAAGGAAACTCAGTTTTCACACTCTATGCTTAGTGCCCTTTGAGTGCATTATCTAGGAATGAACCTGGTAGAGCATCCCACACAAACGAATGCTCCACATGCGGGTTTCACATGCCACCAACTCCACATTCACAGGCAACTTCAGCGCCACAGCCGTTTTCAGATAGCCCTCAATGCAAAGGCTCTAGACGCAAATATTGGTGTGAGAGCTAATTCAATCAAGGAAACACTGCATGTTGGTGAAGGGCATATTGAAGAAGGATCAGCCGAGTGGTTCTTGTGGGAGAACAACTCCATTTGGCTCACTAACTTCACACACCATCAGGCTTCCAAGCAGCTCTCAAGGAAACTCAGTTTTCACACTCTATGCTTAGTGCTCTTTGTGTGCCCAGGACTGAAATGAAGCTTGGTCAGCATCCCACACAAACGAATGCTTCACATGCGGGTTTCACATGCCACCAACTCCACATTCACAGGCAACTTCAGCGCCACAGCCGTTTTCAGATAGCCCTCAATGCAAAGGCTCTAGACGCAAATATTGGTGTGAGAGCTAATTCAATCAAGGAAGCACTGCATGTTGGTGAAGGGCATATTGAAGAAGGATCAGCCGAGTGGTTCTTGTGGGAGAACAACTCCATTTGGCTCACTAACTTCACACACCATCAGGCTTCCAAGCAGCTCTCAAGGAAACTCAGTTTTCACACTCTATGCTTAGTGCTATTTGTGTGCCTAGGACTGAAATGAAGCTTGGTCAGCATCCCACACAAACGAATGCTCCACATGCGGGTTTCACATGCCACCAACTCCACATTCACAGGCAACTTCAGCGCAACAGACGTTTTCAGATAGCCCTCAAAGCAAAGGCTCTAGACGCAAATATTGGTGTGAGAGCTAATTCAATCAAGGAAACACTGCATGTTGGTGAAGGGCATATTGAAGAAGGATCAGCCAAGTGGTTTTGTGGGAGAACAACTCCATTTGGCTCAATAACATCACACACCATCAGGCTTCCAAGCAGCTCTCAAGGAAACTCAGTTTTCACACTCTATGCTTAGTGCCCTTTGAGTGCATTATCTAGGAATGAACCTGGTAGAGCATCCCACACAAACGAATGCTCCACATGCGGGTTTCACATGCCACCAACTCCACATTCACAGGCAACTTCAGCGCCACAGCCGTTTTCAGATAGCCCTCAATGCAAAGGCTCTAGACGCAAATATTGGTGTGAGAGCTAATTCAATCAAGGAAACACTGCATGTTGGTGAAGGGCATATTGAAGAAGAATCAGCCGAGTGGTTCTTGTGGGAGAACAACTCCATTTGGCTCACTAACTTCACACACCATCAGGCTTCCAAGCAGCTCTCAAGGAAACTCAGTTTTCACACTCTATGCTTAGTGCCCTTTGAGTGCCTAGGACTGAAATGAAGCTTGGTCAGCATCCCACATAAACGAATGCTCCACATGCGGGTTTCACATGCCACCAACTCCACATTCACAGGCAACTTCAGCGCCACAGCCGTTTTCAGATAGCCCTCAATGCAAAGGCTCTAGACGCAAATATTGGTGTGAGAGCTAATTCAATCAAGGAAACACTGCATGTTGGTGAAGGGCATATTGAAGAAGGATCAGCCGAGTGGTTCTTGTGGGAGAACAACTCCATTTGGCTCACTAACATCACACACCACCAGGCTTCCAAGCAGCTCTCAAGGAAACTCAGTTTTCACACTCTATGCTTAGTGCCCTTTGAGTGCATTATCTAGGAATGAACCTGGTAGAGCATCCCACACAAACGAATGCTCCACATGCGGGTTTCACATGCCACCAACTCCACATTCACAGGCAACTTCAGCGCCACAGCCGTTTTCAGATAGCCCTCAATGCAAAGGCTCTAGACGCAAATATTGGTGTGAGAGCTAATTCAATCAAGGAAACACTGCATGTTGGTGAAGGGCATATTGAAGAAGGATCAGCCGAGTGGTTCTTGTGGGAGAACAACTCCATTTGGCTCACTAACGTCACACACCATCAGGCTTCCAAGCAGCTCTCAAGGAAACTCAGTTTTCACACTCTATGCTTAGTGCCCTTTCTTTGTCTAGGACTGAAATGAACCTGGTAGAGCATCCCACACAAACGAATGCTCCACATGCGGGTTTCACATGCCACCAACTCCACATTCTCAGGCAACTTCAGCGCCACAGCCGTTTTCAGATAACCCTCAATGCAAAGGATCTAGACGCAAATATTGGTGTGAGAGTTAATTCAATCAAGGAAACACTGCATGTTGGTGAAGGGCATATTGAAGAAGGATCAGCCGAGTGGTTCTTGTGGGAGAACAACTCCATTTGGCTCACTAACTTCACACACCATCAGGCTTCCAAGCAGCTCTCAAGGAAACTCAGTTTTCACACTCTATGCTTAGTGCCCTTTCTTTGGCTACGACTGAAATGAACTTGGTAGAGCATCCCACACAAACGAATGCTCCACATGCGGGTTTCACATGCCACCAACTCCACATTCACAGGCAACTTCAGCGCCACAGCCGTTTTCAGATAGCCCTCAATGCAAAGGCTCTAGACGCAAATATTGGTGTGAGAGCTAATTCAATCAAGGAAACACTGCATGTTGGTGAAGGGCATATTGAAGAAGGATCAGCCGAGTGGTTCTTGTGGGAGAACAACACCATTTGGCTCACTAACTTCACACACCATCAGGCTTCCAAGCAGCTCTCAAGGAAACTCAGTTTTCACACTCTATGCTTAGTGCTCTTTGTGTGCCCAGGACTGAAATGAAGCTTGGTCAGCATCCCACACAAACGAATGCTCCACATGCGGGTTTCACATGCCACCAACTCCACATTCACAGGCAACTTCAGCGCCACAGCCGTTTTCAGATAGCCCTCAATGCAAAGGCTCTAGACGCAAATATTGGTGTGAGAGCTAATTCAATCAAGGAAACACTGCATGTTGGTGAAGGGCATATTGAAGAAGGATCAGCCGAGTGGTTCTTGTGGGAGAACAACTCCATTTGGCTCACTAAATTCACACACCATCAGGCTTCCACGCAGCTCTCAAGGAAACTCAGTTTTCACACTCTATGCTTAGTGCCCTTTCTTTGGCTACGACTGAAATGAACCTGGTAGAGCATCCCACACAAACGAATGCTCCACATGCGGGTTTCACATGCCACCAACTCCACATTCACAGGCAACTTCAGCGCCACAGCCGTTTTCAGATAGCCCTCAATGCAAAGGCTCTAGACGCAAATATTGGTGTGAGAGCTAATTCAATCAAGGAAACACTGCATGTTGGTGAAGGGCATATTGAAGAAGAAACAGCTGAGTGGTTCTTGTGGGAGAACAACTCCATTTGGCTCACTAACTTCACACACCATCAGGCTTCCAAGCAGCTCTCAAGGAAACTCAGTTTTCACACTCTATGCTTAGTGCCCTTTGAGTGCCTAGGACTGAAATGAAGCTTGTAGAGCATCCCACAAAAACGAATGCTCCACATGCGGGTTTCACATGCCACCAACTCCACATTCACAGGCAACTTCAGCGCCACAGCCGTTTTCAGATAGCCCTCAATGCAAAGGCTCTAGACGCAAATATTGGTGTGAGAGCTAATTCAATCAAGGAAACACTGCATGTTGGTGAAGGGCATATTGAAGAAGGATCAGCCGAGTGGTTCTTGTGGGAGAACAACTCCATTTGGCTCACTAACGTCACACACCATCAGGCTTCCAAGCAGCTCTCAAGGAAACTCAGTTTTCACACTCTCTGCTTAGTGCCCTTTGTATGGCTAGGACTGAAATGAACCTGGTAGAGCATCCCACACAAACGAATGCTCCACATGCGGGTTTCACATGCCACCAACTCCACATTCTCAGGCAACTTCAGCGCCACAGCCGTTTTCAGATAGCCCTCAATGCAAAGGCTCTAGACGCAAATATTGGTGTGAGAGTTAATTCAATCAAGGAAACACTGCATGTTGGTGAAGGGCATATTGAAGAAGGATCAGCCGAGTGGTTCTTGTGGGAGAACAACTCCATTTGGCTCACTAACTTCACACACCATCAGGCTTCCAAGCAGCTCTCAAGGAAACTCAGTTTTCACACTCTATGCTTAGTGCTCTTTGTGTGCCCAGGACTGAAATGAAGCTTGGTCAGCATCCCACACAAACGAATGCTCCACATGCGGGTTTCACATGCCACCAACTCCACATTCTCAGGCAACTTCAGCGCCACAGCCGTTTTCAGATAGCCCTCAAAGCAAAGGCTCTAGACGCAAATATTGGTGTGAGAGCTAATTCAATCAAGGAAACACTGCATGTTGGTGAAGGGCATATTGAAGAAGGATCAGCCGAGTGGTTCTTGTGGGAGAACAACTCCATTTGGCTCACTAACTTCACACACCATCAGGCTTCCAAGCAGCTCTCAAGGAAACTCAGTTTTCACACTCTATGCTTAGTGCCCTTTCTTTGGCTACGACTGAAATGAACCTGGTAGAGCATCCCACACAAACGAATGCTCCACATGCGGGTTTCACATGCCACCAACTCCACATTCACAGGCAACTTCAGCGCCACAGCCGTTTTCAGATAGCCCTCAAAGCAAAGGCTCTAGACGCAAATATTGGTGTGAGAGCTAATTCAATCAAGGAAACACTGCATGTTGGTGAAGGGCATATTGAAGAAGAATCAGCCGAGTGGTTCTTGTGGGAGAACAACTCCATTTGGCTCACTAACTTCACACACCATCAGGCTTCCAAGCAGCTCTCAAGGAAACTCAGTTTTCACACTCTATGCTTAGTGCCCTTTGAGTGCCTAGGACTGAAATGAAGCTTGGTCAGCATCCCACATAAACGAATGCTCCACATGCGGGTTTCACATGCCACCAACTCCACATTCACAGGCAACTTCAGCGCCACAGCCGTTTTCAGATAGCCCTCAATGCAAAGGCTCTAGACGCAAATATTGGTGTGAGAGATAATTCAATCAAGGAAACACTGCATGTTGGTGAAGGGCATATTGAAGAAGGATCAGCCGAGTGGTTCTTGTGGGAGAACAACTCCATTTGGCTCACTAACTTCACACACCATCAGGCTTCCAAGCAGCTCTCAAGGAAACTCAGTTTTCACACTCTATGCTTAGTGCTCTTTGTGTGCCCAGGACTGAAATGAAGCTTGGTAGAGCATCCCACACAAACGAATGCTCCACATGCGGGTTTCACATGCCACCAACTCCACATTCACAGGCAACTTCAGCGCCACAGCCGTTTTCAGATAGCCCTCAATGCAAAGGCTCTAGACGCAAATATTGGTGTGAGAGTTAATTCAATCAAGGAAACACTGCATGTTGGTGAAGGGCATATTGAAGAAGGATCAGCCGAGTGGTTCTTGTGGGAGAACAACTCCATTTGGCTCACTAACTTCACACACCATCAGGCTTCCAAGCAGCTCTCAAGGAAACTCAGTTTTCACACTCTATGCTTAGTGCTATTTGTGTGCCTAGGACTGAAATGAAGCTTGGTCAGCATCCCACACAAACGAATGCTCCACATGCGGGTTTCACATGCCACCAACTCCACATTCACAGGCAACTTCAGCGCCACAGCCGTTTTCAGATAGCCCTCAATGCAAAGGCTCTAGACGCAAATATTGGTGTGAGAGCTAATTCAATCAAGGAAACACTGCATGTTGGTGAAGGGCATATTGAAGAAGGATCAGCCGAGTGGTTCTTGTGGGAGAACAACTCCATTTGGCTCACTAACTTCACACACCATCAGGCTTCCAAGCAGCTCTCAAGGAAACTCAGTTTTCACACTCTATGCTTAGTGCCCTTTGAGTGCATTATCTAGGAATGAACCTGGTAGAGCATCCCACAGAAACGAATGCTCTACATGCGGGTTTCACATGCCACCAACTCCACATTCACAGGCAACTTCAGCGCCACAGCCGTTTTCAGATAGCCCTCAAAGCAAAGGCTCTAGACGCAAATATTGGTGTGAGAGCTAATTCAATCAAGGAAACACTGCATGTTGGTGAAGGGCATATTGAAGAAGAATCAGCCGAGTGGTTCTTGTGGGAGAACAACTCCATTTGGCTCACTAACTTCACACACCATCAGGCTTCCAAGCAGCTCTCAAGGAAACTCAGTTTTCACACTCTATGCTTAGTGCCCTTTGAGTGCATTATCTAGAAATGAACCTGGTAGAGCATCCCACAGAAACGAATGCTCTACATGCGGGTTTCACATGCCACCAACTCCACATTCACAGGCAACTTCAGCGCCACAGCCGTTTTCAGATAGCCCTCAAAGCAAAGGCTCTAGACGCAAATATTGGTGTGAGAGCTAATTCAATCAAGGAAACACTGCATGTTGGTGAAGGGCATATTGAAGAAGAATCAGCCGAGTGGTTCTTGTGGGAGAACAACTCCATTTGGCTCACTAACTTCACACACCATCAGGCTTCCAAGCAGCTCTCAAGGAAACTCAGTTTTCACACTCTATGCTTAGTGCCCTTTCTTTGGCTATGACTGAAATGAACCTGGTAGAGCATCCCACACAAACGAATGCTCCACATGCGGGTTTCACATGCCACCAACTCCACATTCACAGGCAACTTCAGCGCCACAGCCGTTTTCAGATAGCCCTCAATGCAAAGGCTCTAGACGCAAATATTGGTGTGAGAGCTAATTCAATCAAGGAAACACTGCATGTTGGTGAAGGGCATATTGAAGAAGGATCAGCCGAGTGGTTCTTGTGGGAGAACAACTCCATTTGGCTCACTAACTTCACACACCATCAGGCTTCCAAGCAGCTCTCAAGGAAACTCAGTTTTCACACTCTATGCTTAGTGCCCTTTGAGTGCCTAGGACTGAAATGAAGCTTGGTCAGCATCCCACACAAACGAATGCTCCACATGCGGGTTTCACATGCCACCAACTCCACATTCACAGGCAACTTCAGCGCCACAGCCGTTTTCAGATAGCCCTCAATGCAAAGGCTCTAGACGCAAATATTGGTGTGAGAGCTAATTCAATCAAGGAAACACTGCATGTTGGTGAAGGGCATATTGAAGAAGGATCAGCCAAGTGGTTCTTGTGGGAGAACAACTCCATTTGGCTCACTAACTTCACACACCATCAGGCTTCCAAGCAGCTCTCAAGGAAACTCAGTTTTCACACTCTATGCTTAGTGCCCTTTCTTTGGCTATGACTGAAATGAACCTGGTAGAGCATCCCACACAAACGAATGCTCCACATGCGGGTTTCACATGCCACCAACTCCACATTCACAGGCAACTTCAGCGCCACAGCCGTTTTCAGATAGCCCTCAATGCAAAGGCTCTAGACGCAAATATTGGTGTGAGAGCTAATTCAATCAAGGAAACACTGCATGTTGGTGAAGGGGATATTGAAGAAGGATCAGCCGAGTGGTTCTTGTGGGAGAACAACTCCATTTGGCTCACTAACGTCACACACCATCAGGCTTCCAAGCAGCTCTCAAGGAAACTCAGTTTTCACACTCTATGCTTAGTGCCCTTTGAGTGCATTATCTAGGAATGAACCTGGTAGAGCATCCCACAGAAACGAATGCTCTACATGCGGGATTCACATGCCACCAACTCCACATTCACAGGCAACTTCAGCGCCACAGCCGTTTTCAGATAGCCCTCAAAGCAAAGGCTCTAGACGCAAATATTGGTGTGAGAGCTAATTCAATCAAGGAAACACTGCATGTTGGTGAAGGGCATATTGAAGAAGAATCAGCCAAGTGGTTCTTGTGGGAGAACAACTCCATTTGGCTCACTAACTTCACACACCATCAGGCTTCCAAGCAGCTCTCAAGGAAACTCAGTTTTCACACTCTATGCTTAGTGCCCTTTGAGTGCCTAGGACTGAAATGAAGCTTGTAGAGCATCCCACATAAACGAATGCTCCACATGCGGGTTTCACATGCCACCAACTCCACATTCACAGGCAACTTCAGCGCCACAGCCGTTTTCAGATAGCCCTGAATGCAAAGGCTCTAGACGCAAATATTGGTGTGAGAGTTAATTCAATCAAGGAAACACTGCATGTTGGTGAAGGGCATATTGAAGAAGGATCAGCCGAGTGGTTCTTGTGGGAGAACAACTCCATTTGGCTCACTAACTTCACACACCATCAGGCTTCCAAGCAGCTCTCAA
Organism: Ochotona princeps; assembly: GCF_030435755.1. NCBI lineage: Eukaryota > Metazoa > Chordata > Mammalia > Lagomorpha > Ochotonidae > Ochotona > Ochotona princeps. The sequence continues at coordinate 10,883 of NW_026699355.1, read as the reverse complement.
GGAAACTCAGTTTTCACACTCTATGCTTAGTGCCCTTTCTTTGGCTATGACTGAAATGAACCTGGTAGAGCATCCCACACAAACGAATGCTCCACATGCAGGTTTCACATGCCACCAACTCCACATTCACAGGCAACTTCAGCGCCACAGCCGTTTTCAGATAGCCCTCAATGCAAAGGCTCTAGACGCAAATATTGGTGTGAGAGCTAATTCAATCAAGGAAACACTGCATGTTGGTGAAGGGCATATTGAAGAAGGATCAGCCGAGTGGTTCTTGTGGGAGAACAACTCCATTTGGCTCACTAACTTCACACACCATCAGGCTTCCAAGCAGCTCTCAAGGAAACTCAGTTTTCACACTCTATGCTTAGTGCTCTTTGTGTGCCCAGGACTGAAATGAAGCTTGGTCAGCATCCCACACAAACGAATGCTCCACATGCGGGTTTCACATGCCACCAACTCCACATTCACAGGCAACTTCAGCGCCACAGCCGTTTTCAGATAGCCCTCAATGCAAAGGCTCTAGACGCAAATATTGGTGTGAGAGCTAATTCAATCAAGGAAACACTGCATGTTGGTGAAGGGCATATTGAAGAAGGATCAGCCGAGTGGTTCTTGTGGGAGAACAACTCCATTTGGCTCACTAACTTCACACACCATCAGGCTTCCAAGCAGCTCTCAAGGAAACTCAGTTTTCACACTCTATGCTTAGTGCTATTTGTGTGCCTAGGACTGAAATGAAGCTTGGTCAGCATCCCACACAAACGAATGCTCCACATGCGGGTTTCACATGCCACCAACTCCACATTCACAGGCAACTTCAGCGCCACAGCCGTTTTCAGATAGCCCTCAAAGCAAAGGCTCTAGACGCAAATATTGGTGTGAGAGCTAATTCAATCAAGGAAACACTGCATGTTGGTGAAGGGCATATTGAAGAAGGATCAGCCGAATGGTTCTTGTGGGAGAACAACTCCATTTGGCTCACTAACTTCACACACCATCAGGCTTCCAAGCAGCTCTCAAGGAAACTCAGTTTTCACACTCTATGCTTAGTGCCCTTTGAGTGCATTATCTAGGAATGAACCTGGTAGAGCATCCCACACAAACGAATGCTCTACATGCGGGTTTCACATGCCACCAACTCCACATTCACAGGCAACTTCAGCGCCACAGCCGTTTTCAGATAGCCCTCAATGCAAAGGCTCTAGACGCAAATATTGGTGTGAGAGCTAATTCAATCAAGGAAACACTGCATGTTGGTGAAGGGCATATTGAAGAAGAATCAGCCGAGTGGTTCTTGTGGGAGAACAACTCCATTTGGCTCACTAACTTCACACACCATCAGGCTTCCATGCAGCTCTCAAGGAAACTCAGTTTTCACACTCTATGCTTAGTGCCCTTTGAGTGCATTATCTAGGAATGAACCTGGTAGAGCATCCCACAGAAACGAATGCTCTACATGCGGGTTTCACATGCCACCAACTCCACATTCACAGGCAACTTCAGCGCCACAGCCGTTTTCAGATAGCCCTCAAAGCAAAGGCTCTAGACGCAAATATTGGTGTGAGAGCTAATTCAATCAAGGAAACACTGCATGTTGGTGAAGGGCATATTGAAGAAGAATCAGCCGAGTGGTTCTTGTGGGAGAACAACTCCATTTGGCTCACTAACTTCACACACCATCAGGCTTCCAAGCAGCTCTCAAGGAAACTCAGTTTTCACACTCTATGCTTAGTGCCCTTTGAGTGCCTAGGACTGAAATGAAGCTTGGTCAGCATCCCACACAAACGAATGCTCCACATGCGGGTTTCACATGCCACCAACTCCACATTCACAGGCAACTTCAGCGCCACAGCCGTTTTCAGATAGCCCTCAATGCAAAGGCTCTAGACGCAAATATTGGTGTGAGAGCTAATTCAATCAAGGAAACACTGCATGTTGGTGAAGGGCATATTGAAGAAGGATCAGCCGAGTGGTTCTTGTGGGAGAACAACTCCATTTGGCTCACTAACGTCACACACCATCAGGCTTCCAAGCAGCTCTCAAGGAAACTCAGTTTTCACACTCTCTGCTTAGTGCCCTTTGTATGGCTACGACTGAAATGAACCTGGTAGAGCATCCCACACAAACGAATGCTCCACATGCGGGTTTCACATGCCACCAACTCCACATTCACAGGCAACTTCAGCGCCACAGCCGTTTTCAGATAGCCCTCAATGCAAAGGCTCTAGACGCAAATATTGGTGTGAGAGTTAATTCAATCAAGGAAACACTGCATGTTGGTGAAGGGCATATTGAAGAAGGATCAGCCGAGTGGTTCTTGTGGGAGAACAACTCCATTTGGCTCACTAACTTCACACACCATCAGGCTTCCAAGCAGCTCTCAAGGAAACTCAGTTTTCACACTCTATGCTTAGTGCTCTTTGTGTGCCCAGGACTGAAATGAAGCTTGGTCAGCCTCCCACACAAACGAATGCTCCACATGCGGGTTTCACATGCCACCAACTCCACATTCACAGGCAACTTCAGCGCCACAGCCGTTTTCAGATAGCCCTCAAAGCAAAGGCTCTAGACGCAAATATTGGTGTGAGAGCTAATTCAATCAAGGAAACACTGCATGTTGGTGAAGGGCATATTGAAGAAGGATCAGCCGAGTGGTTCTTGTGGGAGAACAACTCCATTTGGCTCACTAACTTCACACACCATCAGGCTTCCACGCAGCTCTCAAGGAAACTCAGTTTTCACACTCTATGCTTAGTGCCCTTTCTTTGGCTACGACTGAAATGAACCTGGTAGAGCATCCCACACAAACGAATGCTCCACATGCGGGTTTCACATGCCACCAACTCCACATTCACAGGCAACTTCAGCGCCACAGCCGTTTTCAGATAGCCCTCAATGCAAAGGCTCTAGACGCAAATATTGGTGTGAGAGCTAATTCAATCAAGGAAACACTGCATGTTGGTGAAGGGCATATTGAAGAAGAATCAGCCGAGTGGTTCTTGTGGGAGAACAACTCCATTTGGCTCACTAACTTCACACACCATCAGGCTTCCAAGCAGCTCTCAAGGAAACTCAGTTTTCACACTCTATGCTTAGTGCCCTTTGAGTGCCTAGGACTGAAATGAAGCTTGGTCAGCATCCCACATAAACGAATGCTCCACATGCGGGTTTCACATGCCACCAACTCCACATTCACAGGCAACTTCAGCGCCACAGCCGTTTTCAGATAGCCCTCAATGCAAAGGCTCTAGACGCAAATATTGGTGTGAGAGCTAATTCAATCAAGGAAACACTGCATGTTGGTGAAGGGCATATTGAAGAAGGATCAGCCGAGTGGTTCTTGTGGGAGAACAACTCCATTTGGCTCACTAACATCACACACCATCAGGCTTCCAAGCAGCTCTCAAGGAAACTCAGTTTTCACACTCTATGCTTAGTGCCCTTTGAGTGCATTATCTAGGAATGAACCTGGTAGAGCATCCCACACAAACGAATGCTCCACATGCGGGTTTCACATGCCACCAACTCCACATTCACAGGCAACTTCAGCGCCACAGCCGTTTTCAGATAGCCCTCAATGCAAAGGCTCTAGACGCAAATATTGGTGTGAGAGCTAATTCAATCAAGGAAACACTGCATGTTGGTGAAGGGCATATTGAAGAAGGATCAGCCGAGTGGTTCTTGTGGGAGAACAACTCCATTTGGCTCACTAACTTCACACACCATCAGGCTTCCAAGCAGCTCTCAAGGAAACTCAGTTTTCACACTCTATGCTTAGTGCTCTTTGTGTGCCCAGGACTGAAATGAAGCTTGGTCAGCCTCCCACACAAACGAATGCTCCACATGCGGGTTTCACATGCCACCAACTCCACATTCACAGGCAACTTCAGCGCCACAGCCGTTTTCAGATAGCCCTCAAAGCAAAGGCTCTAGACGCAAATATTGGTGTGAGAGCTAATTCAATCAAGGAAACACTGCATGTTGGTGAAGGGCATATTGAAGAAGGATCAGCCGAGTGGTTCTTGTGGGAGAACAACTCCATTTGGCTCACTAACTTCACACACCATCAGGCTTCCACGCAGCTCTCAAGGAAACTCAGTTTTCACACTCTATGCTTAGTGCCCTTTCTTTGGCTACGACTGAAATGAACCTGGTAGAGCATCCCACACAAACGAATGCTCCACATGCGGGTTTCACATGCCACCAACTCCACATTCACAGGCAACTTCAGCGCCACAGCCGTTTTCAGATAGCCCTCAATGCAAAGGCTCTAGACGCAAATATTGGTGTGAGAGCTAATTCAATCAAGGAAACACTGCATGTTGGTGAAGGGCATATTGAAGAAGAATCAGCCGAGTGGTTCTTGTGGGAGAACAACTCCATTTGGCTCACTAACTTCACACACCATCAGGCTTCCAAGCAGCTCTCAAGGAAACTCAGTTTTCACACTCTATGCTTAGTGCCCTTTGAGTGCCTAGGACTGAAATGAAGCTTGGTCAGCATCCCACATAAACGAATGCTCCACATGCGGGTTTCACATGCCACCAACTCCACATTCACAGGCAACTTCAGCGCCACAGCCGTTTTCAGATAGCCCTCAATGCAAAGGCTCTAGACGCAAATATTGGTGTGAGAGCTAATTCAATCAAGGAAACACTGCATGTTGGTGAAGGGCATATTGAAGAAGGATCAGCCGAGTGGTTCTTGTGGGAGAACAACTCCATTTGGCTCACTAACATCACACACCATCAGGCTTCCAAGCAGCTCTCAAGGAAACTCAGTTTTCACACTCTATGCTTAGTGCCCTTTGAGTGCATTATCTAGGAATGAACCTGGTAGAGCATCCCACACAAACGAATGCTCCACATGCGGGTTTCACATGCCACCAACTCCACATTCACAGGCAACTTCAGCGCCACAGCCGTTTTCAGATAGCCCTCAATGCAAAGGCTCTAGACGCAAATATTGGTGTGAGAGCTAATTCAATCAAGGAAACACTGCATGTTGGTGAAGGGCATATTGAAGAAGGATCAGCCGAGTGGTTCTTGTGGGAGAACAACTCCATTTGGCTCACTAACGTCACACACCATCAGGCTTCCAAGCAGCTCTCAAGGAAACTCAGTTTTCACACTCTATGCTTAGTGCCCTTTCTTTGTCTAGGACTGAAATGAACCTGGTAGAGCATCCCACACAAACGAATGCTCCACATGCGGGTTTCACATGCCACCAACTCCACATTCTCAGGCAACTTCAGCGCCACAGCCGTTTTCAGATAGCCCTCAATGCAAAGGCTCTAGACGCAAATATTGGTGTGAGAGCTAATTCAATCAAGGAAACACTGCATGTTGGTGAAGGGCATATTGAAGAAGGATCAGCCGAGTGGTTCTTGTGGGAGAACAACTCCATTTGGCTCACTAACTTCACACACCATCAGGCTTCCAAGCAGCTCTCAAGGAAACTCAGTTTTCACACTCTATGCTTAGTGCTCTTTGTGTGCCCAGGACTGAAATGAAGCTTGGTCAGCATCCCACACAAACGAATGCTCCACATGCGGGTTTCACATGCCACCAACTCCACATTCACAGGCAACTTCAGCGCCACAGCCGTTTTCAGATAGCCCTCAATGCAAAGGCTCTAGACGCAAATATTGGTGTGAGAGCTAATTCAATCAAGGAAACACTGCATGTTGGTGAAGGGCATATTGAAGAAGGATCAGCCGAGTGGTTCTTGTGGGAGAACAACTCCATTTGGCTCACTAACTTCACACACCATCAGGCTTCCAAGCAGCTCTCAAGGAAACTCAGTTTTCACACTCTATGCTTAGTGCTCTTTGTGTGCCCAGGACTGAAATGAAGCTTGGTCAGCATCCCACACAAACGAATGCTCCACATGCGGGTTTCACATGCCACCAACTCCACATTCACAGGCAACTTCAGCGCCACAGCCGTTTTCAGATAGCCCTCAATGCAAAGGCTCTAGACGCAAATATTGGTGTGAGAGCTAATTCAATCAAGGAAACACTGCATGTTGGTGAAGGGCATATTGAAGAAGGATCAGCCGAGTGGTTCTTGTGGGAGAACAACTCCATTTGGCTCACTAACTTCACACACCATCAGGCTTCCAAGCAGCTCTCAAGGAAACTCAGTTTTCACACTCTATGCTTAGTGCTATTTGTGTGCCTAGGACTGAAATGAAGCTTGGTCAGCATCCCACACAAACGAATGCTCCACATGCGGGTTTCACATGCCACCAACTCCACATTCACAGGCAACTTCAGCGCCACAGCCGTTTTCAGATAGCCCTCAAAGCAAAGGCTCTAGACGCAAATATTGGTGTGAGAGCTAATTCAATCAAGGAAACACTGCATGTTGGTGAAGGGCATATTGAAGAAGGATCAGCCGAGTGGTTCTTGTGGGAGAACAACTCCATTTGGCTCACTAACTTCACACACCATCAGGCTTCCAAGCAGCTCTCAAGGAAACTCAGTTTTCACACTCTATGCTTAGTGCCCTTTGAGTGCATTATCTAGGAATGAACCTGGTAGAGCATCCCACACAAACGAATGCTCTACATGCGGGTTTCACATGCCACCAACTCCACATTCACAGGCAACTTCAGCGCCACAGCCGTTTTCAGATAGCCCTCAATGCAAAGGCTCTAGACGCAAATATTGGTGTGAGAGCTAATTCAATCAAGGAAACACTGCATGTTGGTGAAGGGCATATTGAAGAAGAATCAGCCGAGTGGTTCTTGTGGGAGAACAACTCCATTTGGCTCACTAACTTGCACACACCATCAGGCTTCCATGCAGCTCTCAAGGAAACTCAGTTTTCACACTCTATGCTTAGTGCCCTTTGAGTGCATTATCTAGGAATGAACCTGGTAGAGCATCCCACAGAAACGAATGCTCTACATGCGGGTTTCACATGCCACCAACTCCACATTCACAGGCAACTTCAGCGCCACAGCCGTTTTCAGATAGCCCTCAAAGCAAAGGCTCTAGACGCAAATATTGGTGTGAGAGCTAATTCAATCAAGGAAACACTGCATGTTGGTGAAGGGCATATTGAAGAAGAATCAGCCGAGTGGTTCTTGTGGGAGAACAACTCCATTTGGCTCACTAACTTCACACACCATCAGGCTTCCAAGCAGCTCTCAAGGAAACTCAGTTTTCACACTCTATGCTTAGTGCCCTTTGAGTGCCTAGGACTGAAATGAAGCTTGGTCAGCATCCCACACAAACGAATGCTCCACATGCGGGTTTCACATGCCACCAACTCCACATTCACAGGCAACTTCAGCGCCACAGCCGTTTTCAGATAGCCCTCAATGCAAAGGCTCTAGACGCAAATATTGGTGTGAGAGCTAATTCAATCAAGGAAACACTGCATGTTGGTGAAGGGCATATTGAAGAAGGATCAGCCGAGTGGTTCTTGTGGGAGAACAACTCCATTTGGCTCACTAACGTCACACACCATCAGGCTTCCAAGCAGCTCTCAAGGAAACTCAGTTTTCACACTCTCTGCTTAGTGCCCTTTGTATGGCTACGACTGAAATGAACCTGGTAGAGCATCCCACACAAACGAATGCTCCACATGCGGGTTTCACATGCCACCAACTCCACATTCACAGGCAACTTCAGCGCCACAGCCGTTTTCAGATAGCCCTCAATGCAAAGGCTCTAGACGCAAATATTGGTGTGAGAGTTAATTCAATCAAGGAAACACTGCATGTTGGTGAAGGGCATATTGAAGAAGGATCAGCCGAGTGGTTCTTGTGGGAGAACAACTCCATTTGGCTCACTAACTTCACACACCATCAGGCTTCCAAGCAGCTCTCAAGGAAACTCAGTTTTCACACTCTATGCTTAGTGCTCTTTGTGTGCCCAGGACTGAAATGAAGCTTGGTCAGCCTCCCACACAAACGAATGCTCCACATGCGGGTTTCACATGCCACCAACTCCACATTCACAGGCAACTTCAGCGCCACAGCCGTTTTCAGATAGCCCTCAAAGCAAAGGCTCTAGACGCAAATATTGGTGTGAGAGCTAATTCAATCAAGGAAACACTGCATGTTGGTGAAGGGCATATTGAAGAAGGATCAGCCGAGTGGTTCTTGTGGGAGAACAACTCCATTTGGCTCACTAACTTCACACACCATCAGGCTTCCACGCAGCTCTCAAGGAAACTCAGTTTTCACACTCTATGCTTAGTGCCCTTTCTTTGGCTACGACTGAAATGAACCTGGTAGAGCATCCCACACAAACGAATGCTCCACATGCGGGTTTCACATGCCACCAACTCCACATTCACAGGCAACTTCAGCGCCACAGCCGTTTTCAGATAGCCCTCAATGCAAAGGCTCTAGACGCAAATATTGGTGTGAGAGCTAATTCAATCAAGGAAACACTGCATGTTGGTGAAGGGCATATTGAAGAAGAATCAGCCGAGTGGTTCTTGTGGGAGAACAACTCCATTTGGCTCACTAACTTCACACACCATCAGGCTTCCAAGCAGCTCTCAAGGAAACTCAGTTTTCACACTCTATGCTTAGTGCCCTTTGAGTGCCTAGGACTGAAATGAAGCTTGGTCAGCATCCCACATAAACGAATGCTCCACATGCGGGTTTCACATGCCACCAACTCCACATTCACAGGCAACTTCAGCGCCACAGCCGTTTTCAGATAGCCCTCAATGCAAAGGCTCTAGACGCAAATATTGGTGTGAGAGCTAATTCAATCTGCATGTTGGTGAAGGGCATATTGAAGAAGGATCAGCCGAGTGGTTCTTGTGGGAGAACAACTCCATTTGGCTCACTAACATCACACACCATCAGGCTTCCAAGCAGCTCTCAAGGAAACTCAGTTTTCACACTCTATGCTTAGTGCCCTTTGAGTGCATTATCTAGGAATGAACCTGGTAGAGCATCCACACAAACGAATGCTCCACATGCGGGTTTCACATGCCACCAACTCCACATTCACAGGCAACTTCAGCGCCACAGCCGTTTTCAGATAGCCCTCAATGCAAAGGCTCTAGACGCAAATATTGGTGTGAGAGCTAATTCAATCAAGGAAACACTGCATGTTGGTGAAGGGCATATTGAAGAAGGATCAGCCGAGTGGTTCTTGTGGGAGAACAACTCCATTTGGCTCACTAACGTCACACACCATCAGGCTTCCAAGCAGCTCTCAAGGAAACTCAGTTTTCACACTCTATGCTTAGTGCCCTTTATTTGTCTAGGACTGAAATGAACCTGGTAGAGCATCCCACACAAACGAATGCTCCACATGCGGGTTTCACATGCCACCAACTCCACATTCTCAGGCAACTTCAGCGCCACAGCCGTTTTCAGATAGCCCTCAATGCAAAGGCTCTAGACGCAAATATTGGTGTGAGAGTTAATTCAATCAAGGAAACACTGCATGTTGGTGAAGGGCATATTGAAGAAGGATCAGCCGAGTGGTTCTTGTGGGAGAACAACTCCATTTGGCTCACTAACTTCACACACCATCAGGCTTCCAAGCAGCTCTCAAGGAAACTCAGTTTTCACACTCTATGCTTAGTGCCCTTTCTTTGGCTACGACTGAAATGAACCTGGTAGAGCATCCCACACAAACGAATGCTCCACATGCGGGTTTCACATGCCACCAACTCCACATTCACAGGCAACTTCAGCGCCACAGCCGTTTTCAGATAGCCCTCAATGCAAAGGCTCTAGACGCAAATATTGGTGTGTGAGAGCTAATTCAATCAAGGAAACACTGCATGTTGGTGAAGGGCATATTGAAGAAGGATCAGCCGAGTGGTTCTTGTGGGAGAACAACACCATTTGGCTCACTAACTTCACACACCATCAGGCTTCCAAGCAGCTCTCAAGGAAACTCAGTTTTCACACTCTATGCTTAGTGCTCTTTGTGTGCCCAGGACTGAAATGAAGCTTGGTCAGCATCCCACACAAACGAATGCTCCACATGCGGGTTTCACATGCCACCAACTCCACATTCACAGGCAACTTCAGCGCCACAGCCGTTTTCAGATAGCCCTCAATGCAAAGGCTCTAGACGCAAATATTGGTGTGAGAGCTAATTCAATCAAGGAAACACTGCATGTTGGTGAAGGGCATATTGAAGAAGGATCAGCCGAGTGGTTCTTGTGGGAGAACAACTCCATTTGGCTCACTAACTTCACACACCATCAGGCTTCCACGCAGCTCTCAAGGAAACTCAGTTTTCACACTCTATGCTTAGTGCCCTTTCTTTGGCTACGACTGAAATGAACCTGGTAGAGCATCCCACAGAAACGAATGCTCCACATGCGGGTTTCACATGCCACCAACTCCACATTCACAGGCAACTTCAGCGCCACAGCCGTTTTCAGATAGCCCTCAATGCAAAGGCTCTAGACGCAAATATTGGTGTGAGAGCTAATTCAATCAAGGAAACACTGCATGTTGGTGAAGGGCATATTGAAGAAGAAACAGCTGAGTGGTTCTTGTGGGAGAACAACTCCATTTGGCTCACTAACTTCACACACCATCAGGCTTCCAAGCAGCTCTCAAGGAAACTCAGTTTTCACACTCTATGCTTAGTGCCCTTGAGTGCCTAGGACTGAAATGAAGCTTGGTCAGCATCCCACATAAACGAATGCTCCACATGCGGGTTTCACATGCCACCAACTCCACATTCACAGGCAACTTCAGCGCCACAGCCGTTTTCAGATAGCCCTCAATGCAAAGGCTCTAGACGCAAATATTGGTGTGAGAGCTAATTCAATCAAGGAAACACTGCATGTTGGTGAAGGGCATATTGAAGAAGGATCAGCCGAGTGGTTCTTGTGGGAGAACAACTCCATTTGGCTCACTAACTTCACACACCATCA
>NW_026699354.1:0-39144 GCF_030435755.1 Ochotona princeps | reverse complement strand
TGAGCCAAATGGAGTTGTTCTCCCACAAGAACCACTCGGCTGATCCTTCTTCAATATGCCCTTCACCAACATGCAGTGTTTCCTTGATTGAATTAGCTCTCACACCAATATTTGCGTCTAGAGCCTTTGCATTGAGGGCTATCTGAAAACGGCTGTGGCGCTGAAGTTGCCTGTGAATGTGGAGTTGGTGGCATGTGAAACCCGCATGTGGAGCATTCGTTTGTGTGGGATGCTCTACCAGGTTCATTTCAGTCCTAGCCATACAAAGGGCACTAAGCATAGAGTGTGAAAACTGAGTTTCCTTGAGAGCTGCTTGGAAGCCTGATGGTGTGTGAAGTTAGTGAGCCAAATGGAGTTGTTCTCCCACAAGAACCACTCGGCCTGATCCTTCTTCAATATGCCCTTCACCAACATGCAGTGTTTCCTTGATTGAATTAGCTCTCACACCAATATTTGCGTCTAGAGCCTTTGCATTGAGGGCTATCTGAAAACGGCTGTGGCGCTGAAGTTGCCTGTGAATGTGGAGTGGGTGGCATGTGAAACCCGCATGTGGAGCATTCGTTTGTGTTGATGCTCTACCAGGTTCATTCAGTCCTAATGCCACTCAAAGGGCACTAAGCATAGAGTGTGAAAACTGAGTTTCCTTGAGAGCTGCTTGGAAGCCTGATGGTGTGTGAAGTTAGTGAGCCAAATGGAGTTGTTCTCCCACAAGAACCACTCGGCCTGATCCTTCTTCAATATGCCCTTCACCAACATGCAGTGTTTCCTTGATTGAATTAGCTCTCACACCAATATTTGCGTCTAGAGCCTTTGCATTGAGGGCTATCTGAAAACGGCTGTGGCGCTGAAGTTGCCTGTGAATGTGGAGTGGGTGGCATGTGAAACCCGCATGTGGAGCATTCGTTTGTGTTGGATGCTCTACCAGGTTCATTCCTAGATGCTAGCCATACAAAGGGCACTAAGCATAGAGTGTGAAAACTGAGTTTCCTTGAGAGCTGCTTGGAAGCCTGATGGTGTGTGAAGTTAGTGAGCCAAATGGAGTTGTTCTCCCACAAGAACCACTCGGCTGATCCTTCTTCAATATGCCCTTCACCAACATGCAGTGTTTCCTTGATTGAATTAGCTCTCACACCAATATTTGCGTCTAGAGCCTTTGCATTGAGGGCTATCTGAAAACGGCTGTGGCGCTGAAGTTGCCTGTGAATGTGGAGTTGGTGGCATGTGAAACCCGCATGTGGAGCATTCGTTTGTGTGGGATGCTCTACCAGGTTCATTCCTAGATAATGCACTCAAAGGGCACTAAGCATAGAGTGTGAAAACTGAGTTTCCTTGAGAGCTGCTTGGAAGCCTGATGGTGTGTGAAGTTAGTGAGCCAAATGGAGTTGTTCTCCCACAAGAACCACTCGGCTGATCCTTCTTCAATATGACCTTCACCAACATGCAGTGTTTCCTTGATTGAATTAGCTCTCACACCAATATTTGCGTCTAGAGCCTTTGCATTGAGGGCTATCTGAAAACGGCTGTGGCGCTGAAGTTGCCTGTGAATGTGGAGTTGGTGGCATGTGAAACCCGCATGTGGAGCATTCGTTTGTGTGGGATGCTCTACCAGGTTCATTCCTAGATAATGCACTCAAAGGGCACTAAGCATAGAGTGTGAAAACTGAGTTTCCTTGAGAGCTGCTTGGAAGCCTGATGGTGTGTGAAGTTAGTGAGCCAAATGGAGTTGTTCTCCCACAAGAACCACTCGGCTGATCCTTGTTCAATATGCCCTTCACCAACATGCAGTGTTTCCTTGATTGAATTAGCTCTCACACCAATATTTGCGTCTAGAGCCTTTGCATTGAGGGCTATCTGAAAACGGCTGTGGCGCTGAAGTTGCCTGTGAATGTGGAGTTGGTGGCATGTGAAACCCGCATGTGGAGCATTCGTTTGTGTGGGTTGCTCTACCAGGTTCATTTCAGTCCTAAAATACAAAGGGCACTAAGCATAGAGTGTGAAGACTGAGTTTCCTTGAGAGCTGCTTGGAAGCCTGATGGTGTGTGAAGTTAGTGAGCCAAATGGAGTTGTTCTCCCACAAGAACCACTCGGCTGATCCTTCTTCAATATGCCCTTCACCAACATGCAGTGTTTCCTTGATTGAATTAGCTCTCACACCAATATTTGCGTCTAGAGCCTTTGCATTGAGGGCTATCTGAAAACGGCTGTGGCGCTGAGGTTGCCTGTGAATGTGGAGTTGGTGGCATGTGAAACCCGCATGTGGAGCATTCGTTTGTGTGGGATGCTCTACCAGATTCATTCCTAGATAATGCACTCAAAGGGCACTAAACATAGAGTGTGAAAACTGAGTTTCCTTGAGAGCTGCTTGGAAGCCTGATGGTGTGTGAAGTTAGTGAGCCAAATGGAGTTGTTCTCCCACAAGAACCACTCGGCTGATCCTTCTTCAATATGCCCTTCACCAACATGCAGTGTTTCCTTGATTGAATTAGCTCTCACACCAATATTTGCGTCTAGAGCCTTTGCATTGAGGGCTATCTGAAAACGGCTGTGGCGCTGAAGTTGCCTGTGAATGTGGAGTTGGTGGCATGTGAAACCCGCATGTGGAGCATTCGTTTGTGTGGGTTGCTCTACCAGGTTCATTTCAGTCCTAAAATACAAAGGGCACTAAGCATAGAGTGTGAAGACTGAGTTTCCTTGAGAGCTGCTTGGAAGCCTGATGGTGTGTGAAGTTAGTGAGCCAAATGGAGTTGTTCTCCCACAAGAACCACTCGGCTGATCCTTCTTCAATATGCCCTTCACCAACATGCAGTGTTTCCTTGATTGAATTAGCTCTCACACCAATATTTGCGTCTAGAGCCTTTGCATTGAGGGCTATCTGAAAACGGCTGTGGCGCTGAAGTTGCCTGTGAATGTGGAGTTGGTGGCATGTGAAACCCGCATGTGGAGCATTCGTTTGTGTGGGATGCTCTACCAGGTTCATTCCTAGATAATGCACTCAAAGGGCACTAAGCATAGAGTGTGAAAACTGAGTTTCCTTGAGAGCTGCTTGGAAGCCTGATGGTGTGTGAAGTTAGTGAGCCAAATGGAGTTGTTCTTCCACAAGAACCACTCGGCTGATCCTTCTTCAATATGCCCTTCACCAACATGCAGTGTTTCCTTGATTGAATTAGCTCTCACACCAATATTTGCGTCTAGAGCCTTTGCATTGAGGGCTATCTGAAAACGGCTGTGGCGCTGAAGTTGCCTGTGAATGTGGAGTTGGTGGCATGTGAAACCCGCATGTGGAGCATTCGTTTGTGTGGGATGCTCTACCAGATTCATTCCTAGATAATGCACTCAAAGGGCACTAAGCATAGAGTGTGAAAACTGAGTTTCCTTGAGAGCTGCTTGGAAGCCTGATGGTGTGTGAAGTTAGTGAGCCAAATGGAGTTGTTCTCCCACAAGAACCACTCGGCTGATCCTTCTTCAATATGCCCTTCACCAACATGCAGTGTTTCCTTGATTGAATCAGCTCTCACACCAATATTTGCGTCTAGAGCCTTTGCATTGAGGGCTATCTGAAAACGGCTGTGCCGCTGAAGTTGCCTGTGAATGTGGAGTTGGTGGCATGTGAAACCCGCATGTGGAGCATTCGTTTGTGTGGGATGCTCTACCAGATTCCTTCCTAGATAATGCACTCAAAGGGCACTAAGCATAGAGTGTGAAAACTGAGTTTCCTTGAGAGCTGCTTGGAAGCCTGATGGTGTGTGAAGTTAGTGAGCCAAATGGAGTTGTTCTCCCACAAGAACCACTCGGCTGATCCTTCTTCAATATGCCCTTCACCAACATGCAGTGTTTCCTTGATTGAATCAGCTCTCACACCAATATTTGCGTCTAGAGCCTTTGCATTGAGGGCTATCTGAAAACGGCTGTGGCGCTGAAGTTGCCTGTGAATGTGGAGTTGGTGGCATGTGAAACCCGCATGTGGAGCATTCGTTTGTGTGGGATGCTCTACCAGATTCATTCCTAGATAATGCACTCAAAGGGCACTAAGCATAGAGTGTGAAAACTGAGTTTCCTTGAGAGCTGCTTGGAAGCCTGATGGTGTGTGAAGTTAGTGAGCCAAATGGAGTTGTTCTCCCACAAGAACCACTCGGCTGATCCTTCTTCAATATGCCCTTCACCAACATGCAGTGTTTCCTTCATTGAATCAGATCTCACACCAATATTTGCGTCTAGAGCCTTTGCATTGAGGGCTATCTGAAAACGGCTGTGGCGCTGAAGTGGCCTGTGAATGTGGAGTTGGTGGCATGTGAAACCCGCATGTGGAGCATTCGTTTGTGTGGGATGCTCTACCAGGTTCATTCCTAGATAATGCACTCAAAGGGCACTAAGCATAGAGTGTGAAAACTGAGTTTCCTTGAGAGCTGCTTGGAAGCCTGATGGTGTGTGAAGTTAGTGAGCCAAATGGAGTTGTTCTCCCACAAGAACCACTCGGCTGATCCTTCTTCAATATGCCCTTCACCAACATGCAGTGTTTCCTTGATTGAATTAGCTCTCACACCAATATTTGCGTCTAGAGCCTTTGCATTGAGGGCTATCTGAAAACGGCTGTGGCGCTGAAGTTGCCTGTGAATGTGGAGTTGGTGGCATGTGAAACCCGCATGTGGAGCATTCGTTTGTGTGGGATGCTCTACCAGATTCATTTCAGTCCTACCCATACAAAGGGCACTAAGCATAGAGTGTGAAAACTGAGTTTCCTTGAGAGCTGCTTGGAAGCCTGATGGTGTGTGAAGTTAGTGAGCCAAATGGAGTTGTTCTCCCACAAGAACCACTCGTCTGATCCTTCTTCAATATGCCCTTCACCAACATGCAGTGTTTCCTTGATTGAATTAGCTCTCACACCAATATTTGCGTCTAGAGCCTTTGCATTGAGGGCTATCTGAAAACGGCTGTGGCGCTGAAGTTGCCTGTGAATGTGGAGTTGGTGGCATGTGAAACCCGCATGTGGAGCATTCGTTTGTGTGGGATGCTCTACCAGGTTCATTCCTAGATAATGCACTCAAAGGGCACTAAGCATAGAGTGTGAAAACTGAGTTTCCTTGAGAGCTGCTTGGAAGCCTGATGGTGTGTGAAGTTAGTGAGCCAAATGGAGTTGTTCTCCCACAAGAACCACTCGTCTGATCCTTCTTCAATATGCCCTTCACCAACATGCAGTGTTTCCTTGATTGAATTAGCTCTCACACCAATATTTGCGTCTAGAGCCTTTGCATTGAGGGCTATCTGAAAACGGCTGTGGCGCTGAAGTTGCCTGTGAATGTGGAGTGGGTGGCATGTGAAACCCGCATGTGGAGCATTCGTTTGTGTGGGATGCTCTACCAGGTCCATTCCTAGATAATGCACTCAAAGGGCACTAAGCATAGAGTGTGAAAACTGAGTTTCCTTGAGAGCTGCTTCGAAGCCTGATGGTGTGTGAAGTTAGTGAGCCAAATGGAGTTGTTCTCCCACAAGAACCACTCGGCTGATCCTTCTTCAATATGCCCTTCACCAACATGCAGTGTTTCCTTGATTGAATTAGCTCTCACACCAATATTTGCGTCTAGAGCCTTTGCATTGAGGGCTATCTGAAAACGGCTGTGGCGCTGAAGTTGCCCGTGAATGTGGAGTTGGTGGCATGTGAAACCCGCATGTGGAGCATTCGTTTGTGTGGGATGCTCTACCAGGTTCATTCCTAGATAATGCACTCAAAGGGCACTAAGCATAGAGTGTGAAAACTGAGTTTCCTTGAGAGCTGCTTGGAAGCCTGATGGTGTGTGAAGTTAGTGAGCCAAATGGAGTTGTTCTCCCACAAGAACCACTCGACTGATCCTTCTTCAATATGCCCTTCACCAACATGCAGTGTTTCCTTGATTGAATTAGCTCTCACACCAATATTTGCGTCTAGAGCCTTTGCATTGAGGGCTATCTGAAAATGGCTGTGGCGCTGAAGTTGCCTGTGAATGTGGAGTTGGTGGCATGTGAAACCCGCATGTGTAGCATTCGTTTGTGTGGGATGCTCTACCAGGTTCATTCCTAGATAATGCACTCAAAAGGCACTAAGCATAGAGTGTGAAAACTGAGTTTCCTTGAGAGCTGTTTGGAAGCCTGATGGTGTGTGATGTTAGTGAGCCAAATGGAGTTGTTCTCCCACAAGAACCACTCGGCTGATCCTTCTTCAATATGCCCTTCACCAACATGCAGTGTTTCCTTGATTGAATTAGCTCTCACACCAATATTTGCGTCTAGAGCCTTTGCATTGAGGGCTATCTGAAAACGGCTGTGGCGCTGAAGTTGCCTGTGAATGTGGAGTTGGTGGCATGTGAAACCCGCATGTGGAGCATTCGTTTGTGTGGGATGCTCTACCAGGTTCATTCCTAGATAATGCACTCAAAGGGCACTAAGCATAGAGTGTGAAAACTGAGTTTCCTTGAGAGCTGCTTGGAAGCCTGATGGTGTGTGAAGTTAGTGAGCCAAATGGAGTTGTTCTCCCACAAGAACCACTCGTCTGATCCTTCTTCAATATGCCCTTCACCAACATGCAGTGTTTCCTTGATTGAATTAGCTCTCACACCAATATTTGCGTCTAGAGCCTTTGCATTGAGGGCTATCTGAAAACGGCTGTGGCGCTGAAGTTGCCTGTGAATGTGGAGTGGGTGGCATGTGAAACCAGCATGTGGAGCATTCGTTTGTGTGGGATGCTCTACCAGGTCAATTCCTAGATAATGCACTCAAAGGGCACTAAGCATAGAGTGTGAAAACTGAGTTTCCTTGAGAGCTGCTTGGAAGCCTGATGGTGTGTGAAGTTAGTGAGCCAAATGGAGTTGTTCTCCCACAAGAACCACTCGGCTGATCCTTCTTCAATATGCCCTTCACCAACATGCAGTGTTTCCTTGATTGAATTAGCTCTCACACCAATATTTGCGTCTAGAGCCTTTGCATTGAGGGCTATCTGAAAACGGCTGTGGCGCTGAAGATGCCTGTGAATGTGGAGTTGGTGGCATGTGAAACCCGCATGTGGAGCATTCGTTTGTGTGGGATGCTCTACCAGGTTCATTCCTAGATAATGCACTCAAAAGGCACTAAGCATAGAGTGTGAAAACTGAGTTTCCTTGAGAGCTGTTTGGAAGCCTGATGGTGTGTGAAGTTAGTGAGCCAAATGGAGTTGTTCTCCCACAGGAACCACTCGGCTGATCCTTCTTCAATATGCCCTTCACCAACATGCAGTGTTTCCTTGATTGAATTAGCTCTCACACCAATATTTGCGTCTAGAGCCTTTGCATTGAGGGCTATCTGAAAACGGCTGTGGCGCTGAAGTTGCCTGTGAATGTGGAGTTGGTGGCATGTGAAACCCGCATGTGGAGCATTCGTTTGTGTGGGATGCTCTACCAGGTTCATTCCTAGATAATGCACTCAAAAGGCACTAAGCATAGAGTGTGAAAACTGAGTTTCCTTGAGAGCTGCTTGGAAGCCTGATGGTGTGTGAAGCTAGTGAGCCAAATGGAGTTGTTCTCCCACAAGAACCACTCGGCTGATCCTTCTTCAATATGCCCTTCACCAACATGCAGTGTTTCCTTGATTGAATTAGCTCTCACACCAATATTTGCGTCTAGAGCCTTTGCATTGAGGGCTATCTGAAAACGGCTGTGGCGCTGAAGTTGCCTGTGAATGTGGAGTGGGTGGCATGTGAAACCAGCATGTGGAGCATTCGTTTGTGTGGGATGATCTACCAGGTCAATTCCTAGATAATGCACTCAAAGGGCACTAAGCATAGAGTGTGAAAACTGAGTTTCCTTGAGAGCTGCTTGGAAGCCTGATGGTGTGTGAAGTTAGTGAGCCAAATGGAGTTGTTCTCCCACAAGAACCACTCGGCTGATCCTTCTTCAATATGCCCTTCACCAACATGCAGTGTTTCCTTGATTGAATTAGCTCTCACACCAATATTTGCGTCTAGAGCCTTTGCATTGAGGGCTATCTGAAAACGGCTGTGGCGCTGAAGTTGCCTGTGAATGTGGAGTGGGTGGCATGTGAAACCAGCATGTGGAGCATTCGTTTGTGTGGGATGCTCTACCAGGTCAATTCCTAGATAATGCACTCAAAGGGCACTAAGCATAGAGTGTGAAAACTGAGTTTCCTTGAGAGCTGCTTGGAAGCCTGATGGTGTGTGAAGTTAGTGAGCCAAATGGAGTTGTTCTCCCACAAGAACCACTCGGCTGATCCTTCTTCAATATGCCCTTCACCAACATGCAGTGTTTCCTTGATTGAATTAGCTCTCACACCAATATTTGCGTCTAGAGCCTTTGCATTGAGGGCTATCTGAAAACGGCTGTGGCGCTGAAGTTGCCTGTGAATGTGGAGTTGGTGGCATGTGAAACCCGCATGTGGAGCATTCGTTTGTGTGGGATGCTCTACCAGGTTCATTTCTAGATAATGCACTCAAAGGGCACTAAGCATAGAGTGTGAAAACTGAGTTTCCTTGAGAGCTGCTTGGAAGCCTGATGGTGTGTGAAGTTAGTGAGCCAAATGGAGTTGTTCTCCCACAAGAACCACTCGGCTGATCCTTCTTCAATATGCCCTTCACCAACATGCAGTGTTTCCTTGATTGAATTAGCTCTCACACCAATATTTGCGTCTAGAGCCTTTGCATTGAGGGCTATCTGAAAACGGCTGTGGCGCTGAAGATGCCTGTGAATGTGGAGTTGGTGGCATGTGAAACCCGCATGTGGAGCATTCGTTTGTGTGGGATGCTCTACCAGGTTCATTCCTAGATAATGCACTCAAAAGGCACTAAGCATAGAGTGTGAAAACTGAGTTTCCTTGAGAGCTGTTTGGAAGCCTGATGGTGTGTGAAGTTAGTGAGCCAAATGGAGTTGTTCTCCCACAGGAACCACTCGGCTGATCCTTCTTCAATATGCCCTTCACCAACATGCAGTGTTTCCTTGATTGAATTAGCTCTCACACCAATATTTGCGTCTAGAGCCTTTGCATTGAGGGCTATCTGAAAACGGCTGTGGCGCTGAAGTTGCCTGTGAATGTGGAGTTGGTGGCATGTGAAACCCGCATGTGGAGCATTCGTTTGTGTGGGATGCTCTACCAGGTTCATTCCTAGATAATGCACTCAAAAGGCACTAAGCATAGAGTGTGAAAACTGAGTTTCCTTGAGAGCTGCTTGGAAGCCTGATGGTGTGTGAAGCTAGTGAGCCAAATGGAGTTGTTCTCCCACAAGAACCACTCGTCTGATCCTTCTTCAATATGCCCTTCACCAACATGCAGTGTTTCCTTGATTGAATTAGCTCTCACACCAATATTTGCGTCTAGAGCCTTTGCATTGAGGGCTATCTGAAAACGGCTGTGGCGCTGAAGTTGCCTGTGAATGTGGAGTGGGTGGCATGTGAAACCAGCATGTGGAGCATTCGTTTGTGTGGGATGATCTACCAGGTCAATTCCTAGATAATGCACTCAAAGGGCACTAAGCATAGAGTGTGAAAACTGAGTTTCCTTGAGAGCTGCTTGGAAGCCTGATGGTGTGTGAAGTTAGTGAGCCAAATGGAGTTGTTCTCCCACAAGAACCACTCGGCTGATCCTTCTTCAATATGCCCTTCACCAACATGCAGTGTTTCCTTGATTGAATTAGCTCTCACACCAATATTTGCGTCTAGAGCCTTTGCATTGAGGGCTATCTGAAAACGGCTGTGGCGCTGAAGTTGCCTGTGAATGTGGAGTGGGTGGCATGTGAAACCAGCATGTGGAGCATTCGTTTGTGTGGGATGCTCTACCAGGTCAATTCCTAGATAATGCACTCAAAGGGCACTAAGCATAGAGTGTGAAAACTGAGTTTCCTTGAGAGCTGCTTGGAAGCCTGATGGTGTGTGAAGTTAGTGAGCCAAATGGAGTTGTTCTCCCACAAGAACCACTCGGCTGATCCTTCTTCAATATGCCCTTCACCAACATGCAGTGTTTCCTTGATTGAATTAGCTCTCACACCAATATTTGCGTCTAGAGCCTTTGCATTGAGGGCTATCTGAAAACGGCTGTGGCGCTGAAGTTGCCTGTGAATGTGGAGTTGGTGGCATGTGAAACCCGCATGTGGAGCATTCGTTTGTGTGGGATGCTCTACCAGGTTCATTTCTAGATAATGCACTCAAAGGGCACTAAGCATAGAGTGTGAAAACTGAGTTTCCTTGAGAGCTGCTTGGAAGCCTGATGGTATGTGAAGTTAGTGAGCCAAATGGATTTGTTCTCCCACAAGAACCACTCGGCTGATCCTTCTTCAATATGCCCTTCACCAACATGCAGTGTTTCCTTGATTGAATTAGCTCTCACACCAATATTTGCGTCTAGAGCCTTTGCATTGAGGGCTATCTGAAAACGGCTGTGGCGCTGAAGATGCCTGTGAATGTGGAGTTGGTGGCATGTGAAACCCGCATGTGGAGCATTCGTTTGTGTGGGATGCTCTACCAGGTTCATTCCTAGATAATGCACTCAAAAGGCACTAAGCATAGAGTGTGAAAACTGAGTTTCCTTGAGAGCTGTTTGGAAGCCTGATGGTGTGTGAAGTTAGTGAGCCAAATGGAGTTGTTCTCCCACAGGAACCACTCGGCTGATCCTTCTTCAATATGCCCTTCACCAACATGCAGTGTTTCCTTGATTGAATTAGCTCTCACACCAATATTTGCGTCTAGAGCCTTTGCATTGAGGGCTATCTGAAAACGGCTGTGGCGCTGAAGTGGCCTGTGAATGTGGAGTTGGTGGCATGTGAAACCCGCATGTGGAGCATTCGTTTGTGTGGGATGCTCTACCAGGTTCATTCCTAGATAATGCACTCAAAAGGCACTAAGCATAGAGTGTGAAAACTGAGTTTCCTTGAGAGCTGTTTGGAAGCCTGATGGTGTGTGAAGTTAGTGAGCCAAATGGAGTTGTTCTCCCACAAGAACCACTCGGCTGATCCTTCTTCAATATGCCCTTCACCAACATGCAGTGTTTCCTTGATTGAATTAGCTCTCACACCAATATTTGCGTCTAGAGCCTTTGCATTGAGGGCTATCTGAAAACGGCTGTGGCGCTGAAGTTGCCTGTGAATGTGGAGTTGGTGGCATGTGAAACCCGCATGTGGAGCATTCGTTTGTGTGGGATGCTCTACCAGGTTCCTTTCAGTCCTAGCCATACAAAGGGCACTAAGCATAGAGTGTGAAAACTGAGTTTCCTTGAGAGCTGCTTGGAAGCCTGATGGTGTGTGAAGTTAGTGAGCCAAATGGAGTTGTTCTCCCACAAGAACCACTCGGCTGATCCTTCTTCAATATGCCCTTCACCAACATGCAGTGTTTCCTTGATTGAATTAGCTCTCACACCAATATTTGCGTCTAGAGCCTTTGCATTGAGGGCTATCTGAAAACGGCTGTGGCGCTGAAGTTGCCTGTGAATGTGGAGTTGGTGGCATGTGAAACCCGCATGTGGAGCATTCGTTTGTGTGGGATGCTCTACCAGGTTCATTCCTAGATAATGCACTCAAAGGGCACTAAGCATAGAGTGTGAAAACTGAGTTTCCTTGAGAGCTGCTTGGAAGCCTGATGGTGTGTGAAGTTAGTGAGCCAAATGGAGTTGTTCTCCCACAAGAACCACTCGGCTGATCCTTCTTCAATATGCCCTTCACCAACATGCAGTGTTTCCTTGATTGAATTAGCTCTCACACCAATATTTGCGTCTAGAGCCTTTGCATTGAGGGCTATCTGAAAACGGCTGTGGCGCTGAGGTTGCCTGTGAATGTGGAGTTGGTGGCATGTGAAACCCGCATGTGGAGCATTCCTTTGTGTGGGATGCTCTACCAGGTTCCTTTCAGTCCTAGCCATACAAAGGGCACTAAGCATAGAGTGTGAAAACTGAGTTTCCTTGAGAGCTGCTTGGAAGCCTGATGGTGTGTGAAGTTAGTGAGCCAAATGGAGTTGTTCTCCCACAAGAACCACTCGGCTGATCCTTCTTCAATATGCCCTTCACCAACATGCAGTGTTTCCTTGATTGAATTAGCTCTCACACCAATATTTGCGTCTAGAGCCTTTGCATTGAGGGCTATCTGAAAACGGCTGTGGCGCTGAAGTTGCCTGTGAATGTGGAGTTGGTGGCATGTGAAACCCGCATGTGGAGCATTCGTTTGTGTGGGATGCTCTACCAGGTTCATTCCTAGATAATGCACTCAAAGGGCACTAAGCATAGAGTGTGAAAACTGAGTTTCCTTGAGAGCTGCTTGGAAGCCTGATGGTGTGTGAAGTTAGTGAGCCAAATGGAGTTGTTCTCCCACAAGAACCACTCGGCTGATCCTTCTTCAATATGCCCTTCACCAACATGCAGTGTTTCCTTGATTGAATTAGCTCTCACACCAATATTTGCGTCTAGAGCCTTTGCATTGAGGGCTATCTGAAAACGGCTGTGGCGCTGAGGTTGCCTGTGAATGTGGAGTTGGTGGCATGTGAAACCCGCATGTGGAGCATTCGTTTGTGTGGGATGCTCTACCAGGTTCATTTCAGTCCTAGCCATACAAAGGGCACTAAGCATAGAGTGTGAAAACTGAGTTTCCTTGAGAGCTGCTTGGAAGCCTGATGGTATGTGAAGTTAGTGAGCCAAATGGAGTTGTTCTCCCACAAGAACCACTCGGCTGATCCTTCTTCAATATGCCCTTCACCAACATGCAGTGTTTCCTTGATTGAATTAGCTCTCACACCAATATTTGCTTCTAGAGCCTTTGCATTGAGGGCTATCTGAAAACGGCTGTGGCGCTGAAGATGCCTGTGAATGTGGAGTTGGTGGCATGTGAAACCCGCATGTGGAGCATTCGTTTGTGTGGGATGCTCTACCAGGTTCATTCCTAGATAATGCACTCAAAAGGCACTAAGCATAGAGTGTGAAAACTGAGTTTCCTTGAGAGCTGTTTGGAAGCCTGATGGTATGTGAAGTTAGTGAGGCAAATGGAGTTGTTCTCCCACAATTACCACTCGGCTGATCCTTCTTCAATATGCCCTTCACCAACATGCAGTGTTTCCTTGATTGAATTAGCTCTCACACCAATATTTGCGTCTAGAGCCTTTGCATTGAGGGCTATCTGAAAACGGCTGTGGCGCTGAAGTTGCCTGTGAATGTGGAGTTGGTGGCATGTGAAACCCGCATGTGGAGCATTCGTTTGTGTGGGATGCTCTACCAGGTTCATTCCTAGATAATGCACTCAAAGGGCACTAAGCATAGAGTGTGAAAACTGAGTTTCCTTGAGAGCTGCTTGGAAGCCTGATGGTGTGTGAAGTTAGTGAGCCAAATGGAGTTGTTCTCCCACAAGAACCACTCGACTGATCCTTCTTCAATATGCCCTTCACCAACATGCAGTGTTTCCTTGATTGAATTAGCTCTCACGCCAATATTTGCGTCTAGAGCCTTTGCATTGAGGGCTATCTGAAAACGGCTGTGGCGCTGAAGTTGCCTGTGAATGTGGAGTTGGTGGCATGTGAAACCCGCATGTGGAGCATTCGTTTGTGTGGGATGCTCTACCAGGTTCATTCCTAGATAATGCACTCAAAAGGCACTAAGCATAGAGTGTGAAAACTGAGTTTCCTTGAGAGCTGTTTGGAAGCCTGATGGTGTGTGAAGTTAGTGAGCCAAATGGAGTTGTTCTCCCACAAGAACCACTCGGCTGATCCTTCTTCAATATGCCCTTCACCAACATGCAGTGTTTCCTTGATTGAATTAGCTCTCACACCAATATTTGCGTCTAGAGCCTTTGCATTGAGGGCTATCTGAAAACGGCTGTGGCGCTGAAGTTGCCTGTGAATGTGGAGTTGGTGGCATGTGAAACCCGCATGTGGAGCATTCGTTTGTGTGGGATGCTCTACCAGGTTCCTTTCAGTCCTAGCCATACAAAGGGCACTAAGCATAGAGTGTGAAAACTGAGTTTCCTTGAGAGCTGCTTGGAAGCCTGATGGTGTGTGAAGTTAGTGAGCCAAATGGAGTTGTTCTCCCACAAGAACCACTCGGCTGATCCTTCTTCAATATGCCCTTCACCAACACGCAGTGTTTCCTTGATTGAATTAGCTCTCACACCAATATTTGCGTCTAGAGCCTTTGCATTGAGGGCTATCTGAAAACGGCTGTGGCGCTGAAGTTGCCTGTGAATGTGGAGTTGGTGGCATGTGAAACCCGCATGTGGAGCATTCGTTTGTGTGGGATGCTCTACCAGGTTCATTCCTAGATAATGCACTCAAAGGGCACTAAGCATAGAGTGTGAAAACTGAGTTTCCTTGAGAGCTGCTTGGAAGCCTGATGGTGTGTGAAGTTAGTGAGCCAAATGGAGTTGTTCTCCCACAAGAACCACTCGGCTGATCCTTCTTCAATATGCCCTTCACCAACATGCAGTGTTTCCTTGATTGAATTAGCTCTCACACCAATATTTGCGTCTAGAGCCTTTGCATTGAGGGCTAACTGAAAACGGCTGTGGCGCTGAAGTTGCCTGTGAATGTGGAGTTGGTGGCATGTGAAACCCGCATGTGGAGCATTCGTTTGTGTGGGATGCTCTACCAGGTTCATTCCTAGATAATGCACTCAAAGGGCACTAAGCATAGAGTGTGAAAACTGAGTTTCCTTGAGAGCTGCTTGGAAGCCTGATGGTGTGTGAAGTTAGTGAGCCAAATGGAGTTGTTCTCCCACAAGAACCACTCGGCTGATCCTTCTTCAATATGCCCTTCACCAACATGCAGTGTTTCCTTGATTGAATTAGCTCTCACACCAATATTTGCATCTAGAGCCTTTGCATTGAGGGCTATCTGAAAACGGCTGTGGCGCTGAAGTTGCCTGTGAATGTGGAGTTGGTGGCATGTGAAACCCGCATGTGGAGCATTCGTTTGTGTGGGATGCTCTACCAGGTTCATTCCTAGATAATGCACTCAAAGGGCACTAAGCATAGAGTGTGAAAACTGAGTTTCCTTGAGAGCTGTTTGGAAGCCTGATGGTGTGTGAAGTTAGTGAGCCAAATGGAGTTGTTCTCCCACAAGAACCACTCGGCTGATCCTTCTTCAATATGCCCTTCACCAACATGCAGTGTTTCCTTGATTGAATTAGCTCTCACACCAATATTTGCGTCTAGAGCCTTTGCATTGAGGGCTATCTGAAAACGGCTGTGGCGCTGAAGTTGCCTGTGAATGTGGAGTTGGTGGCATGTGAAACCCGCATGTGGAGCATTCGTTTGTGTGGGATGCTCTACCAGGTTCATTTCTAGATAATGCACTCAAAGGGCACTAAGCATAGAGTGTGAAAACTGAGTTTCCTTGAGAGCTGCTTGGAAGACTGATGGTGTGTGAAGTTAGTGAGCCAAATGGAGTTGTTCTCCCACAAGAACCACTCGGCTGATCCTTCTTCAATATGCCCTTCACCAACATGCAGTGTTTCCTTGATTGAATTAGCTCTCACACCAATATTTGCGTCTAGAGCCTTTGCATTGAGGGCTATCTGAAAACGGCTGTGGCGCTGAGGTTGCCTGTGAATGTGGAGTTGGTGGCATGTGAAACCCGCATGTGGAGCATTCGTTTGTGTGGGATGCTCTACCAGGTTCATTTCAGTCCTAGCCATACAAAGGGCACTAAGCATAGAGTGTGAAAACTGAGTTTCCTTGAGAGCTGCTTGGAAGCCTGATGGTATGTGAAGTTAGTGAGCCAAATGGAGTTGTTCTCCCACAAGAACCACTCGGCTGATCCTTCTTCAATATGCCCTTCACCAACATGCAGTGTTTCCTTGATTGAATTAGCTCTCACACCAATATTTGCTTCTAGAGCCTTTGCATTGAGGGCTATCTGAAAACGGCTGTGGCGCTGAAGATGCCTGTGAATGTGGAGTTGGTGGCATGTGAAACCCGCATGTGGAGCATTCGTTTGTGTGGGATGCTCTACCAGGTTCATTCCTAGATAATGCACTCAAAAGGCACTAAGCATAGAGTGTGAAAACTGAGTTTCCTTGAGAGCTGTTTGGAAGCCTGATGGTGTGTGAAGTTAGTGAGCCAAATGGAGTTGTTCTCCCACAAGAACCACTCGGCTGATCCTTCTTCAATATGCCCTTCACCAACATGCAGTGTTTCCTTGATTGAATTAGCTCTCACACCAATATTTGCGTCTAGAGCCTTTGCATTGAGGGCTATCTGAAAACGGCTGTGGCGCTGAAGTTGCCTGTGAATGTGGAGTTGGTGGCATGTGAAACCCGCATGTGGAGCATTCGTTTGTGTGGGATGCTCTACCAGGTTCATTCCTAGATAATGCACTCAAAGGGCACTAAGCATAGAGTGTGAAAACTGAGTTTCCTTGAGAGCTGCTTGGAAGCCTGATGGTGTGTGAAGTTAGTGAGCCAAATGGAGTTGTTCTCCCACAAGAACCACTCGACTGATCCTTCTTCAATATGCCCTTCACCAACATGCAGTGTTTCCTTGATTGAATTAGCTCTCACACCAATATTTGCGTCTAGAGCCTTTGCATTGAGGGCTATCTGAAAACGGCTGTGGCGCTGAAGTTGCCTGTGAATGTGGAGTTGGTGGCATGTGAAACCCGCATGTGGAGCATTCGTTTGTGTGGGATGCTCTACCAGGTTCATTCCTAGATAATGCACTCAAAAGGCACTAAGCATAGAGTGTGAAAACTGAGTTTCCTTGAGAGCTGTTTGGAAGCCTGATGGTGTGTGAAGTTAGTGAGCCAAATGGAGTTGTTCTCCCACAAGAACCACTCGGCTGATCCTTCTTCAATATGCCCTTCACCAACATGCAGTGTTTCCTTGATTGAATTAGCTCTCACACCAATATTTGCGTCTAGAGCCTTTGCATTGAGGGCTATCTGAAAACGGCTGTGGCGCTGAAGTTGCCTGTGAATGTGGAGTTGGTGGCATGTGAAACCCGCATGTGGAGCATTCGTTTGTGTGGGATGCTCTACCAGGTTCCTTTCAGTCCTAGCCATACAAAGGGCACTAAGCATAGAGTGTGAAAACTGAGTTTCCTTGAGAGCTGCTTGGAAGCCTGATGGTGTGTGAAGTTAGTGAGCCAAATGGAGTTGTTCTCCCACAAGAACCACTCGGCTGATCCTTCTTCAATATGCCCTTCACCAACACGCAGTGTTTCCTTGATTGAATTAGCTCTCACACCAATATTTGCGTCTAGAGCCTTTGCATTGAGGGCTATCTGAAAACGGCTGTGGCGCTGAAGTTGCCTGTGAATGTGGAGTTGGTGGCATGTGAAACCCGCATGTGGAGCATTCGTTTGTGTGGGATGCTCTACCAGGTTCATTCCTAGATAATGCACTCAAAGGGCACTAAGCATAGAGTGTGAAAACTGAGTTTCCTTGAGAGCTGCTTGGAAGCCTGATGGTGTGTGAAGTTAGTGAGCCAAATGGAGTTGTTCTCCCACAAGAACCACTCGGCTGATCCTTCTTCAATATGCCCTTCACCAACATGCAGTGTTTCCTTGATTGAATTAGCTCTCACACCAATATTTGCGTCTAGAGCCTTTGCATTGAGGGCTAACTGAAAACGGCTGTGGCGCTGAAGTTGCCTGTGAATGTGGAGTTGGTGGCATGTGAAACCCGCATGTGGAGCATTCGTTTGTGTGGGATGCTCTACCAGGTTCATTCCTAGATAATGCACTCAAAGGGCACTAAGCATAGAGTGTGAAAACTGAGTTTCCTTGAGAGCTGCTTGGAAGCCTGATGGTGTGTGAAGTTAGTGAGCCAAATGGAGTTGTTCTCCCACAAGAACCACTCGGCTGATCCTTCTTCAATATGCCCTTCACCAACATGCAGTGTTTCCTTGATTGAATTAGCTCTCACACCAATATTTGCATCTAGAGCCTTTGCATTGAGGGCTATCTGAAAACGGCTGTGGCGCTGAAGTTGCCTGTGAATGTGGAGTTGGTGGCATGTGAAACCCGCATGTGGAGCATTCGTTTGTGTGGGATGCTCTACCAGGTTCATTCCTAGATAATGCACTCAAAGGGCACTAAGCATAGAGTGTGAAAACTGAGTTTCCTTGAGAGCTGTTTGGAAGCCTGATGGTGTGTGAAGTTAGTGAGCCAAATGGAGTTGTTCTCCCACAAGAACCACTCGGCTGATCCTTCTTCAATATGCCCTTCACCAACATGCAGTGTTTCCTTGATTGAATTAGCTCTCACACCAATATTTGCGTCTAGAGCCTTTGCATTGAGGGCTATCTGAAAACGGCTGTGGCGCTGAAGTTGCCTGTGAATGTGGAGTTGGTAGCATGTGAAACCCGCATGTGGAGCATTCGTTTGTGTGGGATGCTCTACCAGGTTCATTTCTAGATAATGCACTCAAAGGGCACTAAGCATAGAGTGTGAAAACTGAGTTTCCTTGAGAGCTGCTTGGAAGCCTGATGGTGTGTGAAGTTAGTGAGCCAAATGGAGTTGTTCTCCCACAAGAACCACTCGGCTGATCCTTCTTCAATATGCCCTTCACCAACATGCAGTGTTTCCTTGATTGAATTAGCTCTCACACCAATATTTGCGTCTAGAGCCTTTGCATTGAGGGCTATCTGAAAACGGCTGTGGCGCTGAAGATGCCTGTGAATGTGGAGTTGGTGGCATGTGAAACCCGCATGTGGAGCATTCGTTTGTGTGGGATGCTCTACCAGGTTCATTCCTAGATAATGCACTCAAAGGGCACTAAGCATAGAGTGTGAAAACTGAGTTTCCTTGAGAGCTGTTTGGAAGCCTGATGGTGTGTGAAGTTAGTGAGCCAAATGGAGTTGTTCTCCCACAAGAACCACTCGGCTGATCCTTCTTCAATAGGCCCTTCACCAACATGCAGTGTTTCCTTGATTGAATTAGCTCTCACACCAATATTTGCGTCTAGAGCCTTTGCATTGAGGGCTATCTGAAAACGGCTGTGGCGCTGAAGTTGCCTGTGAATGTGGAGTTGGTGGCATGTGAAACCCGCATGTGGAGCATTCGTTTGTGTGGGATGCTCTACCAGGTTCATTTCAGTGCTAGCCATACAAAGGGCACTAAGCATAGAGTGTGAAAACTGAGTTTCCTTGAGAGCTGCTTGGAAGCCTGATGGTATGTGAAGTTAGTGAGCCAAATGGAGTTGTTCTCCCACAAGAACCACTCGGCTGATCCTTCTTCAATATGCCCTTCACCAACATGCAGTGTTTCCTTGATTGAATTAGCTCTCACACCAATATTTGCGTCTAGAGCCTTTGCATTGAGGGCTATCTGAAAACGGCTGTGGCGCTGAAGTTGCCTGTGAATGTGGAGTTGGTGGCATGTGAAACCCGCATGTGGAGCATTCGTTTGTGTGGGATGCTCTACCAGGTTCATTCCTAGATAATGCACTCAAAAGGCACTAAGCATAGAGTGTGAAAACTGAGTTTCCTTGAGAGCTGTTTGGAAGCCTGATGGTGTGTGAAGTTAGTGAGCCAAATGGAGTTGTTCTCCCACAAGAACCACTCGGCTGATCCTTCTTCAATATGCCCTTCACCAACATGCAGTGTTTCCTTGATTGAATTAGCTCTCACACCAATATTTGCGTCTAGAGCCTTTGCATTGAGGGCTATCTGAAAACGGCTGTGGCGCTGAAGTTGCCTGTGAATGTGGAGTTGGTGGCATGTGAAACCCGCATGTGGAGCATTCGTTTGTGTGGGATGCTCTACCAGGTTCATTTCAGTCCTAGCCATACAAAGGGGACTAAGCATAGAGTGTGAAAACTGAGTTTCCTTGAGAGCTGCTTGGAAGCCTGATGGTATGTGAAGTTAGTGAGCCAAATGGAGTTGTTCTCCCACAAGAACCACTCGGCTGATCCTTCTTCAATATGCCCTTCACCAACATGCAGTGTTTCCTTGATTGAATTAGCTCTCACACCAATATTTGCGTCTAGAGCCTTTGCATTGAGGGCTATCTGAAAACGGCTGTGGCGCTGAAGTTGCCTGTGAATGTGGAGTTGGTGGCATGTGAAACCCGCATGTGGAGCATTCGTTTGTGTGGGATGCTCTACCAGGTTCATTCCTAGATAATGCACTCAAAGGGCACTAAGCATAGAGTGTGAAAACTGAGTTTCCTTGAGAGCTGCTTGGAAGCCTGATGGTGTGTGAAGTTAGTGAGCCAAATGGAGTTGTTCTCCCACAAGAACCACTCGGCTGATCCTTCTTCAATATGCCCTTCACCAACATGCAGTGTTTCCTTGATTGAATTAGCTCTCACACCAATATTTGCGTCTAGAGCCTTTGCATTGAGGGCTATCTGAAAACGGCTGTGGCGCTGAAGTTGCCTGTGAATGTGGAGTTGGTGGCATGTGAAACCCGCATGTGGAGCATTCGTTTGTGTGGGATGCTCTACCAGGTTCATTCCTAGATAATGCACTCAAAAGGCACTAAGCATAGAGTGTGAAAACTGAGTTTCCTTGAGAGCTGTTTGGAAGCCTGATGGTGTGTGAAGTTAGTGAGCCAAATGGAGTTGTTCTCCCACAAGAACCACTCGGCTGATCCTTCTTCAATATGCCCTTCACCAACATGCAGTGTTTCCTTGATTGAATTAGCTCTCACACCAATATTTGCGTCTAGAGCCTTTGCATTGAGGGCTATCTGAAAACGGCTGTGGCGCTGAAGTTGCCTGTGAATGTGGAGTTGGTGGCATGTGAAACCCGCATGTGGAGCATTCGTTTGTGTGGGATGCTCTACCAGGTTCATTTCAGTCCTAGCCATACAAAGGGCACTAAGCATAGAGTGTGAAAACTGAGTTTCCTTGAGAGCTGCTTGGAAGCCTGATGGTGTGTGAAGTTAGTGAGCCAAATGGAGTTGTTCTCCCACAAGAACCACTCGGCTGATCCTTCTTCAATATGCCCTTCACCAACATGCAGTGTTTCCTTGATTGAATTAGCTCTCACACCAATATTTGCGTCTAGAGCCTTTGCATTGAGGGCTATCTGAAAACGGCTGTGGCACTGAAGTTGCCTGTGAATGTGGAGTTGGTGGCATGTGAAACCCGCATGTGGAGCATTCGTTTGTGTGGGATGCTCTACCAGGTTCATTCCTAGATAATGCACTCAAAGGGCACTAAGCATAGAGTGTGAAAACTGAGTTTCCTTGAGAGCTGCTTGGAAGCCTGATGGTGTGTGAAGTTAGTGAGCCAAATGGAGTTGTTCTCCCACAAGAACCACTCGGCTGATCCTTCTTCAATATGCCCTTCACCAACATGCAGTGTTTCCTTGATTGAATTAGCTCTCACACCAATATTTGCGTCTAGAGCCTTTGCATTGAGGGCTATCTGAAAACGGCTGTGGCGCTGAGGTTGCCTGTGAATGTGGAGTTGGTGGCATGTGAAACCCGCATGTGGAGCATTCGTTTGTGTGGGATGCTCTACCAGGTTCCTTTCAGTCCTAGCCATACAAAGGGCACTAAGCATAGAGTGTGAAAACTGAGTTTCCTTGAGAGCTGCTTGGAAGCCTGATGGTGTGTGAAGTTAGTGAGCCAAATGGAGTTGTTCTCCCACAAGAACCACTCGGCTGATCCTTCTTCAATATGCCCTTCACCAACATGCAGTGTTTCCTTGATTGAATTAGCTCTCACACCAATATTTGCGTCTAGAGCCTTTGCATTGAGGGCTATCTGAAAACGGCTGTGGCGCTGAAGTTGCCTGTGAATGTGGAGTTGGTGGCATGTGAAACCCGCATGTGGAGCATTCGTTTGTGTGGGATGCTCTACCAGGTTCATTCCTAGATAATGCACTCAAAGGGCACTAAGCATAGAGTGTGAAAACTGAGTTTCCTTGAGAGCTGCTTGGAAGCCTGATGGTGTGTGAAGTTAGTGAGCCAAATGGAGTTGTTCTCCCACAAGAACCACTCGGCTGATCCTTCTTCAATATGCCCTTCACCAACATGCAGTGTTTCCTTGATTGAATTAGCTCTCACACCAATATTTGCGTCTAGAGCCTTTGCATTGAGGGCTATCTGAAAACGGCTGTGGCGCTGAGGTTGCCTGTGAATGTGGAGTTGGTGGCATGTGAAACCCGCATGTGGAGCATTCCTTTGTGTGGGATGCTCTACCAGGTTCCTTTCAGTCCTAGCCATACAAAGGGCACTAAGCATAGAGTGTGAAAACTGAGTTTCCTTGAGAGCTGCTTGGAAGCCTGATGGTGTGTGAAGTTAGTGAGCCAAATGGAGTTGTTCTCCCACAAGAACCACTCGGCTGATCCTTCTTCAATATGCCCTTCACCAACATGCAGTGTTTCCTTGATTGAATTAGCTCTCACACCAATATTTGCGTCTAGAGCCTTTGCATTGAGGGCTATCTGAAAACGGCTGTGGCGCTGAAGTTGCCTGTGAATGTGGAGTTGGTGGCATGTGAAACCCGCATGTGGAGCATTCGTTTGTGTGGGATGCTCTACCAGGTTCATTCCTAGATAATGCACTCAAAGGGCACTAAGCATAGAGTGTGAAAACTGAGTTTCCTTGAGAGCTGCTTGGAAGCCTGATGGTGTGTGAAGTTAGTGAGCCAAATGGAGTTGTTCTCCCACAAGAACCACTCGGCTGATCCTTCTTCAATATGCCCTTCACCAACATGCAGTGTTTCCTTGATTGAATTAGCTCTCACACCAATATTTGCGTCTAGAGCCTTTGCATTGAGGGCTATCTGAAAACGGCTGTGGCGCTGAGGTTGCCTGTGAATGTGGAGTTGGTGGCATGTGAAACCCGCATGTGGAGCATTCCTTTGTGTGGGATGCTCTACCAGGTTCCTTTCAGTCCTAGCCATACAAAGGGCACTAAGCATAGAGTGTGAAAACTGAGTTTCCTTGAGAGCTGCTTGGAAGCCTGATGGTGTGTGAAGTTAGTGAGCCAAATGGAGTTGTTCTCCCACAAGAACCACTCGGCTGATCCTTCTTCAATATGCCCTTCACCAACATGCAGTGTTTCCTTGATTGAATTAGCTCTCACACCAATATTTGCGTCTAGAGCCTTTGCATTGAGGGCTATCTGAAAACGGCTGTGGCGCTGAAGTTGCCTGTGAATGTGGAGTTGGTGGCATGTGAAACCCGCATGTGGAGCATTCGTTTGTGTGGGATGCTCTACCAGGTTCATTCCTAGATAATGCACTCAAAGGGCACTAAGCATAGAGTGTGAAAACTGAGTTTCCTTGAGAGCTGCTTGGAAGCCTGATGGTGTGTGAAGTTAGTGAGCCAAATGGAGTTGTTCTCCCACAAGAACCACTCGGCTGATCCTTCTTCAATATGCCCTTCACCAACATGCAGTGTTTCCTTGATTGAATTAGCTCTCACACCAATATTTGCGTCTAGAGCCTTTGCATTGAGGGCTATCTGAAAACGGCTGTGGCGCTGAGGTTGCCTGTGAATGTGGAGTTGGTGGCATGTGAAACCCGCATGTGGAGCATTCGTTTGTGTGGGATGCTGACCAAGCTTCATTTCAGTCCTAGCCATACAAAGGGCACTAAGCATAGAGTGTGAAAACTGAGTTTCCTTGAGAGCTGCTTGGAAGCCTGATGGTATGTGAAGTTAGTGAGCCAAATGGAGTTGTTCTCCCACAAGAACCACTCGGCTGATCCTTCTTCAATATGCCCTTCACCAACATGCAGTGTTTCCTTGATTGAATTAGCTCTCACACCAATATTTGCTTCTAGAGCCTTTGCATTGAGGGCTATCTGAAAACGGCTGTGGCGCTGAAGATGCCTGTGAATGTGGAGTTGGTGGCATGTGAAACCCGCATGTGGAGCATTCGTTTGTGTGGGATGCTCTACCAGGTTCATTCCTAGATAATGCACTCAAAAGGCACTAAGCATAGAGTGTGAAAACTGAGTTTCCTTGAGAGCTGTTTGGAAGCCTGATGGTGTGTGAAGTTAGTGAGCCAAATGGAGTTGTTCTCCCACAAGAACCACTCGGCTGATCCTTCTTCAATATGCCCTTCACCAACATGCAGTGTTTCCTTGATTGAATTAGCTCTCACACCAATATTTGCGTCTAGAGCCTTTGCATTGAGGGCTATCTGAAAACGGCTGTGGCGCTGAAGTTGCCTGTGAATGTGGAGTTGGTGGCATGTGAAACCCGCAGCATGTGGAGCATTCGTTTGTGTGGGATGCTCTACCAGGTTCATTCCTAGATAATGCACTCAAAGGGCACTAAGCATAGAGTGTGAAAACTGAGTTTCCTTGAGAGCTGCTTGGAAGCCTGATGGTGTGTGAAGTTAGTGAGCCAAATGGAGTTGTTCTCCCACAAGAACCACTCGACTGATCCTTCTTCAATATGCCCTTCACCAACATGCAGTGTTTCCTTGATTGAATTAGCTCTCACACCAATATTTGCGTCTAGAGCCTTTGCATTGAGGGCTATCTGAAAACGGCTGTGGCGCTGAAGTTGCCTGTGAATGTGGAGTTGGTGGCATGTGAAACCCGCATGTGGAGCATTCGTTTGTGTGGGATGCTCTACCAGGTTCATTCCTAGATAATGCACTCAAAAGGCACTAAGCATAGAGTGTGAAAACTGAGTTTCCTTGAGAGCTGCTTGGAAGCCTGATGGTGTGTGAAGTTAGTGAGCCAAATGGAGTTGTTCTCCCACAAGAACCACTCGGCTGATCCTTCTTCAATATGCCCTTCACCAACATGCAGTGTTTCCTTGATTGAATTAGCTCTCACACCAATATTTGCGTCTAGAGCCTTTGCATTGAGGGCTATCTGAAAACGGCTGTGGCGCTGAGGTTGCCTGTGAATGTGGAGTTGGTGGCATGTGAAACCCGCATGTGGAGCATTCCTTTGTGTGGGATGCTCTACCAGGTTCCTTTCAGTCCTAGCCATACAAAGGGCACTAAGCATAGAGTGTGAAAACTGAGTTTCCTTGAGAGCTGCTTGGAAGCCTGATGGTGTGTGAAGTTAGTGAGCCAAATGGAGTTGTTCTCCCACAAGAACCACTCGGCTGATCCTTCTTCAATATGCCCTTCACCAACATGCAGTGTTTCCTTGATTGAATTAGCTCTCACACCAATATTTGCGTCTAGAGCCTTTGCATTGAGGGCTATCTGAAAACGGCTGTGGCGCTGAAGTTGCCTGTGAATGTGGAGTTGGTGGCATGTGAAACCCGCATGTGGAGCATTCGTTTGTGTGGGATGCTCTACCAGGTTCATTCCTAGATAATGCACTCAAAGGGCACTAAGCATAGAGTGTGAAAACTGAGTTTCCTTGAGAGCTGCTTGGAAGCCTGATGGTGTGTGAAGTTAGTGAGCCAAATGGAGTTGTTCTCCCACAAGAACCACTCGGCTGATCCTTCTTCAATATGCCCTTCACCAACATGCAGTGTTTCCTTGATTGAATTAGCTCTCACACCAATATTTGCGTCTAGAGCCTTTGCATTGAGGGCTATCTGAAAACGGCTGTGGCGCTGAGGTTGCCTGTGAATGTGGAGTTGGTGGCATGTGAAACCCGCATGTGGAGCATTCGTTTGTGTGGGATGCTGACCAAGCTTCATTTCAGTCCTAGCCATACAAAGGGCACTAAGCATAGAGTGTGAAAACTGAGTTTCCTTGAGAGCTGCTTGGAAGCCTGATGGTATGTGAAGTTAGTGAGCCAAATGGAGTTGTTCTCCCACAAGAACCACTCGGCTGATCCTTCTTCAATATGCCCTTCACCAACATGCAGTGTTTCCTTGATTGAATTAGCTCTCACACCAATATTTGCTTCTAGAGCCTTTGCATTGAGGGCTATCTGAAAACGGCTGTGGCGCTGAAGATGCCTGTGAATGTGGAGTTGGTGGCATGTGAAACCCGCATGTGGAGCATTCGTTTGTGTGGGATGCTCTACCAGGTTCATTCCTAGATAATGCACTCAAAAGGCACTAAGCATAGAGTGTGAAAACTGAGTTTCCTTGAGAGCTGTTTGGAAGCCTGATGGTGTGTGAAGTTAGTGAGCCAAATGGAGTTGTTCTCCCACAAGAACCACTCGGCTGATCCTTCTTCAATATGCCCTTCACCAACATGCAGTGTTTCCTTGATTGAATTAGCTCTCACACCAATATTTGCGTCTAGAGCCTTTGCATTGAGGGCTATCTGAAAACGGCTGTGGCGCTGAAGTTGCCTGTGAATGTGGAGTTGGTGGCATGTGAAACCCGCATGTGGAGCATTCGTTTGTGTGGGATGCTCTACCAGGTTCATTCCTAGATAATGCACTCAAAGGGCACTAAGCATAGAGTGTGAAAACTGAGTTTCCTTGAGAGCTGCTTGGAAGCCTGATGGTGTGTGAAGTTAGTGAGCCAAATGGAGTTGTTCTCCCACAAGAACCACTCGACTGATCCTTCTTCAATATGCCCTTCACCAACATGCAGTGTTTCCTTGATTGAATTAGCTCTCACACCAATATTTGCGTCTAGAGCCTTTGCATTGAGGGCTATCTGAAAACGGCTGTGGCGCTGAAGTTGCCTGTGAATGTGGAGTTGGTGGCATGTGAAACCCGCATGTGGAGCATTCGTTTGTGTGGGATGCTCTACCAGGTTCATTCCTAGATAATGCACTCAAAAGGCACTAAGCATAGAGTGTGAAAACTGAGTTTCCTTGAGAGCTGTTTGGAAGCCTGATGGTGTGTGAAGTTAGTGAGCCAAATGGAGTTGTTCTCCCACAAGAACCACTCGGCTGATCCTTCTTCAATATGCCCTTCACCAACATGCAGTGTTTCCTTGATTGAATTAGCTCTCACACCAATATTTGCGTCTAGAGCCTTTGCATTGAGGGCTATCTGAAAACGGCTGTGGCGCTGAAGTTGCCTGTGAATGTGGAGTTGGTGGCATGTGAAACCCGCATGTGGAGCATTCGTTTGTGTGGGATGCTCTACCAGGTTCCTTTCAGTCCTAGCCATACAAAGGGCACTAAGCATAGAGTGTGAAAACTGAGTTTCCTTGAGAGCTGCTTGGAAGCCTGATGGTGTGTGAAGTTAGTGAGCCAAATGGAGTTGTTCTCCCACAAGAACCACTCGGCTGATCCTTCTTCAATATGCCCTTCACCAACACGCAGTGTTTCCTTGATTGAATTAGCTCTCACACCAATATTTGCGTCTAGAGCCTTTGCATTGAGGGCTATCTGAAAACGGCTGTGGCGCTGAAGTTGCCTGTGAATGTGGAGTTGGTGGCATGTGAAACCCGCATGTGGAGCATTCGTTTGTGTGGGATGCTCTACCAGGTTCATTCCTTGATAATGCACTCAAAGGGCACTAAGCATAGAGTGTGAAAACTGAGTTTCCTTGAGAGCTGCTTGGAAGCCTGATGGTGTGTGAAGTTAGTGAGCCAAATGGAGTTGTTCTCCCACAAGAACCACTCGGCTGATCCTTCTTCAATATGCCCTTCACCAACATGCAGTGTTTCCTTGATTGAATTAGCTCTCACACCAATATTTGCGTCTAGAGCCTTTGCATTGAGGGCTAACTGAAAACGGCTGTGGCGCTGAAGTTGCCTGTGAATGTGGAGTTGGTGGCATGTGAAACCCGCATGTGGAGCATTCGTTTGTGTGGGATGCTCTACCAGGTTCATTCCTAGATAATGCACTCAAAGGGCACTAAGCATAGAGTGTGAAAACTGAGTTTCCTTGAGAGCTGCTTGGAAGCCTGATGGTGTGTGAAGTTAGTGAGCCAAATGGAGTTGTTCTCCCACAAGAACCACTCGGCTGATCCTTCTTCAATATGCCCTTCACCAACATGCAGTGTTTCCTTGATTGAATTAGCTCTCACACCAATATTTGCATCTAGAGCCTTTGCATTGAGGGCTATCTGAAAACGGCTGTGGCGCTGAAGTTGCCTGTGAATGTGGAGTTGGTGGCATGTGAAACCCGCATGTGGAGCATTCGTTTGTGTGGGATGCTCTACCAGGTTCATTCCTAGATAATGCACTCAAAGGGCACTAAGCATAGAGTGTGAAAACTGAGTTTCCTTGAGAGCTGCTTGGAAGCCTGATGGTGTGTGAAGTTAGTGAGCCAAATGGAGTTGTTCTCCCACAAGAACCACTCGGCTGATCCTTCTTCAATATGCCCTTCACCAACATGCAGTGTTTCATTGATTGAATTAGCTCTCACACCAATATTTGCGTCTAGAGCCTTTGCATTGAGGGCTATCTGAAAACGGCTGTGGCGCTGAAGTTGCCTGTGAATGTGGAGTTGGTGGCATGTGAAACCCGCATGTGGAGCATTCGTTTGTGTGGGATGCTCTACCAGGTTCATTCCTAGATAATGCACTCAAAAGGCACTAAGCATAGAGTGTGAAAACTGAGTTTCCTTGAGAGCTGTTTGGAAGCCTGATGGTGTGTGAAGTTAGTGAGCCAAATGGAGTTGTTCTCCCACAAGAACCACTCGGCTGATCCTTCTTCAATATGCCCTTCACCAACATGCAGTGTTTCCTTGATTGAATTAGCTCTCACACCAATATTTGCGTCTAGAGCCTTTGCATTGAGGGCTATCTGAAAATGGCTGTGGCGCTGAAGTTGCCTGTGAATGTGGAGTTGGTGGCATGTGAAACCCGCATGTGGAGCATTCGTTTGTGTGGGATGCTCTACCAGGTTCCTTTCAGTCCTAGCCATACAAAGGGGACTAAGCATAGAGTGTGAAAACTGAGTTTCCTTGAGAGCTGCTTGGAAGCCTGATGGTATGTGAAGTTAGTGAGCCAAATGGAGTTGTTCTCCCACAAGAACCACTCGGCTGATCCTTCTTCAATATGCCCTTCACCAACATGCAGTGTTTCCTTGATTGAATTAGCTCTCACACCAATATTTGCGTCTAGAGCCTTTGCATTGAGGGCTATCTGAAAACGGCTGTGGCGCTGAAGTTGCCTGTGAATGTGGAGTTGGTGGCATGTGAAACCCGCATGTGGAGCATTCGTTTGTGTGGGATGCTCTACCAGGTTCATTCCTAGATAATGCACTCAAAGGGCACTAAGCATAGAGTGTGAAAACTGAGTTTCCTTGAGAGCTGCTTGGAAGCCTGATGGTGTGTGAAGTTAGTGAGCCAAATGGAGTTGTTCTCCCACAAGAACCACTCGGCTGATCCTTCTTCAATATGCCCTTCACCAACATGCAGTGTTTCCTTGATTGAATTAGCTCTCACACCAATATTTGCGTCTAGAGCCTTTGCAGTGAGGGCTATCTGAAAACGGCTGTGGCGCTGAAGTTGCCTGTGAATGTGGAGTTGGTGGCATGTGAAACCCGCATGTGGAGCATTCGTTTGTGTGGGATGCTCTACCAGGTTCATTCCTAGATAATGCACTCAAAAGGCACTAAGCATAGAGTGTGAAAACTGAGTTTCCTTGAGAGCTGTTTGGAAGCCTGATGGTGTGTGAAGTTAGTGAGCCAAATGGAGTTGTTCTCCCACAAGAACCACTCGGCTGATCCTTCTTCAATATGCCCTTCACCAACATGCAGTGTTTCCTTGATTGAATTAGCTCTCACACCAATATTTGCGTCTAGAGCCTTTGCATTGAGGGCTATCTGAAAACGGCTGTGGCGCTGAAGTTGCCTGTGAATGTGGAGTTGGTGGCATGTGAAACCCGCATGTGGAGCATTCGTTTGTGTGGGATGCTCTACCAGGTTCCTTTCAGTCCTAGCCATACAAAGGGCACTAAGCATAGAGTGTGAAAACTGAGTTTCCTTGAGAGCTGCTTGGAAGCCTGATGGTGTGTGAAGTTAGTGAGCCAAATGGAGTTGTTCTCCCACAAGAACCACTCGGCTGATCCTTCTTCAATATGCCCTTCACCAACATGCAGTGTTTCCTTGATTGAATTAGCTCTCACACCAATATTTGCGTCTAGAGCCTTTGCATTGAGGGCTATCTGAAAACGGCTGTGGCACTGAAGTTGCCTGTGAATGTGGAGTTGGTGGCATGTGAAACCCGCATGTGGAGCATTCGTTTGTGTGGGATGCTCTACCAGGTTCATTCCTAGATAATGCACTCAAAGGGCACTAAGCATAGAGTGTGAAAACTGAGTTTCCTTGAGAGCTGCTTGGAAGCCTGATGGTGTGTGAAGTTAGTGAGCCAAATGGAGTTGTTCTCCCACAAGAACCACTCGGCTGATCCTTCTTCAATATGCCCTTCACCAACATGCAGTGTTTCCTTGATTGAATTAGCTCTCACACCAATATTTGCGTCTAGAGCCTTTGCATTGAGGGCTATCTGAAAACGGCTGTGGCGCTGAGGTTGCCTGTGAATGTGGAGTTGGTGGCATGTGAAACCCGCATGTGGAGCATTCGTTTGTGTGGGATGCTCTACCAGGTCCCTCTCAGTCCTAGCCATACAAAGGGCACTAAGCATAGAGTGTGAAAACTGAGTTTCCTTGAGAGCTGCTTGGAAGCCTGATGGTGTGTGAAGTTAGTGAGCCAAATGGAGTTGTTCTCCCACAAGAACCACTCGGCTGATCCTTCTTCAATATGCCCTTCACCAACATGCAGTGTTTCCTTGATTGAATTAGCTCTCACACCAATATTTGCGTCTAGAGCCTTTGCATTGAGGGCTATCTGAAAACGGCTGTGGCGCTGAGGTTGCCTGTGAATGTGGAGTTGGTGGCATGTGAAACCCGCATGTGGAGCATTCGTTTGTGTGGGATGCTCTACCAGGTTCCTTTCAGTCCTAGCCATACAAAGGGCACTAAGCATAGAGTGTGAAAACTGAGTTTCCTTGAGAGCTGCTTGGAAGCCTGATGGTGTGTGAAGTTAGTGAGCCAAATGGAGTTGTTCTCCCACAAGAACCACTCGGCTGATCCTTCTTCAATATGCCCTTCACCAACATGCAGTGTTTCCTTGATTGAATTAGCTCTCACACCAATATTTGCGTCTAGAGCCTTTGCATTGAGGGCTATCTGAAAACGGCTGTGGCGCTGAAGTTGCCTGTGAATGTGGAGTTGGTGGCATGTGAAACCCGCATGTGGAGCATTCGTTTGTGTGGGATGCTCTACCAGGTTCATTCCTAGATAATGCACTCAAAGGGCACTAAGCATAGAGTGTGAAAACTGAGTTTCCTTGAGAGCTGCTTGGAAGCCTGATGGTGTGTGAAGTTAGTGAGCCAAATGGAGTTGTTCTCCCACAAGAACCAGTCGGCTGATCCTTCTTCAATATGCTCTTCACCAACATGCAGTGTTTCCTTGATTGAATTAGCTCTCACACCAATATTTGCGTCTAGAGCCTTTGCATTGAGGGCTATCTGAAAACGGCTGTGGCGCTGAGGTTGCCTGTGAATGTGGAGTTGGTGGCATGTGAAACCCGCATGTGGAGCATTCGTTTGTGTGGGATGCTCTACCAGGTTCATTTCAGTCCTAGCCATACAAAGGGCACTAAGCATAGAGTGTGAAAACTGAGTTTCCTTGAGAGCTGCTTGGAAGCCTGATGGTATGTGAAGTTAGTGAGCCCAATGGAGTTGTTCTCCCACAAGAACCACTCGGCTGATCCTTCTTCAATATGCCCTTCACCAACATGCAGTGTTTCCTTGATTGAATTAGCTCTCACACCAATATTTGCGTCTAGAGCCTTTGCATTGAGGGCTATCTGAAAACGGCTGTGGCGCTGAAGATGCCTGTGAATGTGGAGTTGGTGGCATGTGAAACCCGCATGTGGAGCATTCGTTTGTGTGGGATGCTCTACCAGGTTCATTCCTAGATAATGCACTCAAAAGGCACTAAGCATAGAGTGTGAAAACTGAGTTTCCTTGAGAGCTGTTTGGAAGCCTGATGGTGTGTGAAGTTAGTGAGCCAAATGGAGTTGTTCTCCCACAAGAACCACTCGGCTGATCCTTCTTCAATATGCCCTTCCCCAACATGCAGTGTTTCCTTGATTGAATTAGCTCTCACACCAATATTTGCGTCTAGAGCCTTTGCATTGAGGGCTATCTGAAAACGGCTGTGGCGCTGAAGTTGCCTGTGAATGTGGAGTTGGTGGCATGTGAAACCCGCATGTGGAGCATTCGTTTGTGTGGGATGCTCTACCAGGTTCATTCCTAGATAATGCACTCAAAGGGCACTAAGCATAGAGTGTGAAAACTGAGTTTCCTTGAGAGCTGCTTGGAAGCCTGATGGTGTGTGAAGTTAGTGAGCCAAATGGAGTTGTTCTCCCACAAGAACCACTCGACTGATCCTTCTTCAATATGCCCTTCACCAACATGCAGTGTTTCCTTGATTGAATTAGCTCTCACTCCAATATTTGCGTCTAGAGCCTTTGCATTGAGGGCTATCTGAAAACGGCTGTGGCGCTGAAGTTGCCTGTGAATGTGGAGTTGGTGGCATGTGAAACCCGCATGTGGAGCATTCGTTTGTGTGGGATGCTCTACCAGGTTCATTTCAGTCCTAGCCATACAAAGGGCACTAAGCATAGAGTGTGAAAACTGAGTTTCCTTGAGAGCTGCTTGGAAGCCTGATGGTGTGTGAAGTTAGTGAGCCAAATGGAGTTGTTCTCCCACAAGA
The DNA here is from genome assembly GCF_030435755.1 of Ochotona princeps. Classification (NCBI taxonomy): domain Eukaryota; kingdom Metazoa; phylum Chordata; class Mammalia; order Lagomorpha; family Ochotonidae; genus Ochotona; species Ochotona princeps. The sequence goes on along the minus strand of NW_026699354.1, from coordinate 6,714 downwards.
ACCACTCGGCTGATCCTTCTTCAATATGCCCTTCACCAACACGCAGTGTTTCCTTGATTGAATTAGCTCTCACACCAATATTTGCGTCTAGAGCCTTTGCATTGAGGGCTATCTGAAAACGGCTGTGGCGCTGAAGTTGCCTGTGAATGTGGAGTTGGTGGCATGTGAAACCCGCATGTGGAGCATTCGTTTGTGTGGGATGCTCTACCAGGTTCATTCCTAGATAATGCACTCAAAGGGCACTAAGCATAGAGTGTGAAAACTGAGTTTCCTTGAGAGCTGCTTGGAAGCCTGATGGTGTGTGAAGTTAGTGAGCCAAATGGAGTTGTTCTCCCACAAGAACCACTCGGCTGATCCTTCTTCAATATGCCCTTCACCAACATGCAGTGTTTCCTTGATTGAATTAGCTCTCACACCAATATTTGCGTCTAGAGCCTTTGCATTGAGGGCTAACTGAAAACGGCTGTGGCGCTGAAGTTGCCTGTGAATGTGGAGTTGGTGGCATGTGAAACCCGCATGTGGAGCATTCGTTTGTGTGGGATGCTCTACCAGGTTCATTCCTAGATAATGCACTCAAAGGGCACTAAGCATAGAGTGTGAAAACTGAGTTTCCTTGAGAGCTGCTTGGAAGCCTGATGGTGTGTGAAGTTAGTGAGCCAAATGGAGTTGTTCTCCCACAAGAACCACTCGGCTGATCCTTCTTCAATATGCCCTTCACCAACATGCAGTGTTTCCTTGATTGAATTAGCTCTCACACCAATATTTGCATCTAGAGCCTTTGCATTGAGGGCTATCTGAAAACGGCTGTGGGCGCCTGAAGTTGCCTGTGAATGTGGAGTTGGTGGCATGTGAAACCCGCATGTGGAGCATTCGTTTGTGTGGGATGCTCTACCAGGTTCATTCCTAGATAATGCACTCAAAGGGCACTAAGCATAGAGTGTGAAAACTGAGTTTCCTTGAGAGCTGTTTGGAAGCCTGATGGTGTGTGAAGTTAGTGAGCCAAATGGAGTTGTTCTCCCACAAGAACCACTCGGCTGATCCTTCTTCAATATGCCCTTCACCAACATGCAGTGTTTCCTTGATTGAATTAGCTCTCACACCAATATTTGCGTCTAGAGCCTTGCATTGAGGGCTATCTGAAAACGGCTGTGGCGCTGAAGTTGCCTGTGAATGTGGAGTTGGTGGCATGTGAAACCCGCATGTGGAGCATTCGTTTGTGTGGGATGCTCTACCAGGTTCATTCCTAGATAATGCACTCAAAGGGCACTAAGCATAGAGTGTGAAAACTGAGTTTCCTTATGAGAGCTGCTTGGAAGCCTGATGGTGTGTGAAGTTAGTGAGCCAAATGGAGTTGTTCTCCCACAAGAACCACTCGGCTGATCCTTCTTCAATATGCCCTTCACCAACATGCAGTGTTTCCTTGATTGAATTAGCTCTCACACCAATATTTGCGTCTAGAGCCTTTGCATTGAGGGCTATCTGAAAACGGCTGTGGCGCTGAAGTTGCCTGTGAATGTGGAGTTGGTGGCATGTGAAACCCGCATGTGGAGCATTCATTTGTGTGGGATGCTCTACCAGGTTCATTCCTAGATAATGCACTCAAAGGGCACTAAGCATAGAGTGTGAAAACTGAGTTTCCTTGAGAGCTGCTTGGAAGCCTGATGGTGTGTGAAGTTAGTGAGCCAAATGGAGTTGTTCTCCCACAAGAACCACTCGGCTGATCCTTCTTCAATATGCCCTTCACCAACATGCAGTGTTTCCTTGATTGAATTAGCTCTCACACCAATATTTGCGTCTAGAGCCTTTGCATTGGGGGCTATCTGAAAACGGCTGTGGCGCTGAAGTTGCCTGTGAATGTGGAGTTGGTGGCATGTGAAACCCGCATGTGGAGCATTCGTTTGTGTGGGATGCTCTACCAGGTTCATTTCAGTCCTAGCCATACAAAGGGCACTAAGCATAGAGTGTGAAAACTGAGTTTCCTTGAGAGCTGCTTGGAAGCCTGATGGTGTGTGAAGTTAGTGAGCCAAATGGAGTTGTTCTCCCACAAGAACCACTTGGCTGATCCTTCTTCAATATGCCCTTCACCAACATGCAGTGTTTCCTTGATTGAATTAGCTCTCACACCAATATTTGCGTCTAGAGCCTTTGCATTGGGGGCTATCTGAAAACGGCTGTGGCGCTGAAGTTGCCTGTGAATGTGGAGTTGGTGGCATGTATGTGAAACCCGCATGTGGAGCATTCGTTTGTGTGGGATGCTCTACCAGGTTCATTCCTAGATAATGCACTCAAAGGGCACTTAGCATAGAGTGTGAAAACTGAGTTTCCTTGAGAGCTGCTTGGAAGCCTGATGGTGTGTGAAGTTAGTGAGCCAAATGGAGTTGTTCTCCCACAAGAACCAGTCGGCTGATCCTTCTTCAATATGCCCTTCACCAACATGCAGTGTTTCCTTGATTGAATTAGCTCTCACACCAATATTTGCGTCTAGAGCCTTTGCATTGAGGGCTATCTGAAAACGGCTGTGGCGCTGAAGTTGCCTGTGAATGTGGAGTTGGTGGCATGTGAAACCCGCATGTGGAGCATTCGTTTGTGTGGGATGCTCTACCAGGTTCATTCCTAGATAATGCACTCAAAGGGCACTAAGCATAGAGTGTGAAAACTGAGTTTCCTTGAGAGCTGCTTGGAAGCCTGATGGTGTGTGAAGTTAGTGAGCCAAATGGAGTTGTTCTCCCACAAGAACCACTCGGCTGATCCTTCTTCAATATGCTCTTCACCAACAGGCAGTGTTTCCTTGATTGAATTAGCTCTCACACCAATATTTGCGTCTAGAGCCTTTGCATTGAGGGCTATCTGAAAACGGCCGTGGCGCTGAAGTTGCCTGTGAATGTGGAGTTGGTGGCATGTGAAACCCGCATGTGGAGCATTTGTTTGTGTGGGATGCTGACCAAGCTTCATTTCAGTCATGAGCACACGAAGAGCACTAAGCATAGAGTGTGAAAACTGAGTTTCCTTGAGAGCTGCTTGGAAGCCTGATGGTGTGTGAAGTTAGTGAGCCAAATGGAGTTGTTCTCCCACAAGAACCACTCAGCTGATCCTTCTTCAATATGCCCTTCACCAACATGCAGTGTTTCCTTGATTGAATTAGCTCTCACACCAATATTTGTGTCTAGAGCCTTTGCATTGAGGGCTATCTGAAAATGGCTGTGGCGCTGAAGTTACCTGTGAATGTGGAGTTGGTGGCATGTGAAACCCGCATGTGGAGCATTCGTTTGTGTGGGATGCTCTATCAGGTTCATTTCAGTCCTAGGCACTCAAAGGGCACTAAGCATAGAGTGTGAAAACTGAGTTTCCTTGAGAGCTGCTTGGAAGCCTGATGGTGTGTGAAGTTAGTGAGCCAAATGGAGTTGTTCTCCCACAAGAACCACTCGGCTGATCCTTTTTCAATATGCCATTCAACAACATGCAGTGTTTCCTTGATTGAATTAGCTCTCACACCAATATTTGCGTCTAGAGCCTTTGCATTGAGGGCTATCTGAAAACGGCTGTGGCGCTGAAGTTGCCTGTGAATGTGGAGTTGGTGGCATGTGAAACCCGCATGTGGAGCATTCTTTTGTGTGGGATGCTCCACCAGGTTCATTCCTAGATAATGCACTCAAAGGGCACTAAGCATACAGTGTGAAAACTGAGTTTCCTTGAGAGCTGCTTGGATGCCTGATGGTGTGTGAAGCTAGTGAGCCAAATGGAGTTGTTCTCCCACAAGAACCACTCGGCTGATCCTTCTTCAATATGCCCTTCACCAACATGCAGTGTTTCCTTGATTGAATTAGCTCTCACACCAATATTTGCGTCTAGAGCCTTTGCATTGAGGGCTATCTGAAAACGGCTGTGGCACTGAAGTTGCCTGTGAATGTGGAGTTGGTGGCATGTGAAACCCGCATGTGGAGCATTCGTTTGTGTGGGATGCTCACCAAGCTTCATTTCAGTCCTAGGCACTCAAAGGGCACTAAGCATAGAGTGTGAAAACTGAGTTTCCTTGAGAGCTGCTTGGAAGCCTGATGGTGTGTGAAGTTAGTGAGCCAAATGGAGTTGTTCTCCCACAAGAACCACTCGGCTGATCCTTCTTCAATATGCCATTCACCAACATGCAGTGTTTCCTTGATTGAATTAGCTCTCACACCAATATTTGCGTCTAGAGCCTTTGCATTGAGGGCTATCTGAAAATGGCTGTGGCGCTGAAGTTGCCTGTGAATGTGGAGTTGGTGGCATGTGAAACCCACATGTGGAGCATTGGTTTGTGTGGGATGCTCCACCAGGTTCATTCCTAGATAATGCACTCAAAGGGCACTAAGCATAGAGTGTGAAAACTGAGTTTCCTTGAGAGCTGCTTGGAAGCCTGATGGTGTGTGAAGTTGGTGAGCCAAATGGAGTTGTTCTCCCACAAGAACCACTCGGCTGATCCTTCTTCAATATGCCATTCACCAACATGCAGTGTTTCCTTGATTGAATTAGCTCTCACACCAATATTTGGGCCAAGAGCCTTTGCATTGAGGGCTATCTGAAAACGGCTGTGCCGCTGAAGTTGCCTGTGAATGTGGAGTTGGTGGCATGTGAAACCCGCATGTGGAGCATTCTTTTGTGTGGGATGCTCCACCAGGTTCATTCCTAGATAATGCACTCAAAGGGCACTAAGCATACAGTGTGAAAACTGAGTTTCCTTGAGAGCTGCTTGGAAGCCTGATGGTGTGTGAAGTTAGTGAGCCAAATGGAGTTGTTCTCCCACAAGAACCACTCGGCTGATCCTTCTTCAATATGCCCTTCACCAACTTGCAGTGTTTCCTTGATTGAATTAGCTCTCACACCAATATTTGGGCCTAGAGCCTTTGCATTGAGGGCTATCTGAAAATGGCTTTTGCGCTGAAGTTGCCTGTGAACGTGGAGTTGGTGGCATGTGAAACCCGCATGTGGAGCATTGGTTTGTGTGGGATGCTCTATCAGGTTCATTCCTAGATAATGCACTCAAAGGGCACTAAGCATAGAGTGTGAAAACTGAGTTTCCTTGAGAGCTGCTTGGAAGCCTGATGGTGTGTGAAGCTAGTGAGCCAAATGGAGTTGTTCTCCCACAAGAACCACTCGGCTGATCCTTCTTCAATATGCCCTTCACCAACATGCAGTGTTTCCTTGATTGAATTAGCTCTCACACCAATATTTGCGTCTAGAGCCTTTGCATTGAGGGCTATCTGAAAATGGCTGTGGCGCTGAAGTTGCCTGTGAATGTGGAGTTGGTGGCATGTGAAACCCGCATGTGGAGCATTCGTAGGTGTGGGATATCTACCAGGTTCATTCCTAGATAATGCACTCAAAGGGCACTAAGCATAGAGTGTAAAAAGTGAGTTTCCTTGAGAGCTGCTTGGAAGCCTGATGGTTTGTGAAGTTAGTGAGCCAAATGGAGTTGTTCTCCCACAAGAACCACTCGGCTGATCCTTCTTCAATATGCCCTTCACCAACATGCAGTGTTTCCTTGATTGAATTAGCTCTCACACCAATATTTGCGTCTAGAGCCTTTGCATTGAGGGCTATCTGAAAATGGCTTTGGCGCTGAAGTTGCCTGTGAATGTGGAGTTGGTGGCATGTGAAACCCGCATGTGGAGCATTGGTTTGTGTGGGATGCTCTATCAGGTTCATTCCTAGATAATGCACTCAAAGGGCACTAAGCATAGAGTGTGAAAACTGAGTTTCCTTGAGAGCTGCTTGGAAGCCTGATGGTGTGTGAAGTTAGTGAGCCAAATGGAGTTGTTTTCCCACAAGAACCACTCGGCTGATCCTTCTTCAATATGCCCTTCACCAACATGCAGTGTTTCCTTGATTGAATTAGCTCTCACACCAATATTTGCGTCTAGAGCCTTTGCATTGAGGGCTATCTGAAAATGGCTGTGGCGCTGAAGTTACCTGTGAATGTGGAGTTGGTGGCATGTGAAACCCGCATGTGGAGCATTCGTTTGTGTGGGATGCTCTATCAGGTTCATTTCAGTCCTAGGCACTCAAAGGGCACTAAGCATAGAGTGTGAAAACTGAGTTTCCTTGAGAGCTGCTTGGAAGCCTGATGGTGTGTGAAGTTAGTGAGCCAAATGGAGTTGTTCTCCCACAAGAACCACTCGGCTGATCCTTCTTCAATATGCCATTCAACAACATGCAGTGTTTCCTTGATTGAATTAGCTCTCACACCAATATTTGCGTCTTTTTAGAGCAATTGCATTGAGGGCTATCTGAAAACGGCTGTGTCGCTGAAGTTGCCTGTGAATGTGGAGTTGGTGGCATGTGAAACCCGCATGTTGAGCATTCTTTTGTGTGGGATGCTCTACCAGGTTCATTCCTAGATAATGCACTCAAAGGGCACTAAGCATACAGTGTGAAAACTGAGTTTCCTTGAGAGCTGCTTGGAAGCCTGATGGTGTGTGAAGTTGGTGAGCCAAATGGAGTTGTTCTCCCACAAGAACCACTCGGCTGATCTTTTTCTTTTTTCAATATGCCATTCACCAACATGCAGTGTTTCCTTGATTGAATTAGCTCTCACACCAATATTTGCGTCTAGAGCCTTTGTGTTGAGGGCTATCTGAAAACGGCTGTGGCGCTGAAGTTGCCTGTGAATGTGGAGTTGGTGGCATGTGAAACCCGCATGTGGAGCATGCTTTTGTGTGGTTGCTCCACCAGGTTCATTCA
>NW_026699353.1:0-25114 GCF_030435755.1 Ochotona princeps | reverse complement strand
ATAGCCCTCAATGCAAAGGCTCTAGACGCAAATATTGGTGTGAGAGCTAATTCAATCAAGGAAACACTGCATGTTGGTGAAGGGCATATTGAAGAAGGATCAGCCGAGTGGTTCTTGTGGGAGGACAACTCCATTTGGCTCACTAACTTCACACACCATCAGGCTTCCAAGCAGCTCTCAAGGAAACTCAGTTTTCACACTCTATGCTTAGTGCCCTTTGAGTGCATTATCTAGGAATGAACCTGGTAGAGCATCCCACACAAACGAATGCTCCACATGCGGGTTTCACATGCCACCAACTCCACATTCACAGGCAACTTCAGCGCCACAGCCGTTTTCAGATAGCCCTCAATGCAAAGGCTCTAGAAGCAAATATTGGTGTGAGAGCTAATTCAATCAAGGAAACACTGCATGTTGGTGAAGGGCATATTGAAGAAGGATCAGTCGAGTGGTTCTTGTGGGAGAACAACTCCCATTTGGCTCACTAACTTCACAAACCATCAGGCTTCCAAGCAGCTCTCAAGGAAACTCAGTTTTCATACTCTACGCTTAGTGCCCTTTGAGTGCAATATCTAGGAATGAACCTGGTAGAGCATCCCACAGAAACGAATGCTCCACATGCGGGTTTCACATGCCACCAACTCCACATTCACAGGCAACTTCAGCGCCACAGCCGTTTTCAGATAGCCCTCAATGCAAAGGCTCTAGACGCAAATATTGGTGTGAGAGCTAATTCAATCAAGGAAACACTGCATGTTGGTGAAGGGCATATTGAAGAAGGATCAGCCGAGTGGTTCTTGTGGGAGAACAACTCCATTTGGCTCACTAACTTCACACACCATCAGGTTTCCAAGCAGCTCTCAAGGAAACTCAGTTTTCACACTCTATGTTTAGTGCCCTTTGAGTGCATTACTAGGAATGAACCTGGCCTGGTAGAGCATCCCACACAAACGAATGCTCCACATGTGGGTTTCACATGCCACCAACTCCACATTCACAGGCAACTTCAGCGCCACAGCCGTTTTCAGATAGCCCTCAATGCAAAGGCTCTAGACGCAAATATTGGTGTGAGAGCTAATTCAATCAAGGAAACACTGCATGTTGGTGAAGGGCATATTGAAGAAGGATCAGCCGAGTGGTTCTTGTGGGAGAACAACTCCATTTGGCTCACTAACTTCACACACCATCAGGCTTCCAAGCAGCTCTCAAGAAAACTCAGTTTTCACACTCTATGCTTAGTGCTCTTTGTGTGCCTAGGACTGAAATGAAGCTTGGTCAGCATCCCACACAAACGAATGCTCCACATGCGGGTTTCACAAGCCACCAACTCCACATTCACAGGCAACTTCAGCGCCACAGCCGTTTTCAGATAGCCCTCCATGCAAAGGCTCTAGACGCAAATATTGGTGTGAGAGCTAATTCAATCAAGGACACACTGCATGTTGGTGAAGGGCATATTGAAGAAGGATCAGCCGAGTGGTTCTTGTGGGAGAACAACTCCATTTGGCTCACTAACTTCACACATCATCAGGCTTCCAAGCAGCTCTCAAGGAAACTCAGTTTTCACACTCTATGCTTAGTGCCCTATGAGAGTCTAGGACTGAATTGAAGCTTGGAGAGCATCCCACATAAACGAATGCTCCACATGCGGGTTTCACATGCCACCAACTCCACATTCACAGGCAACTTCAGCGCCACAGCCGTTTTCAGATAGCCCTCAATGCAAAGGCACTAGACGCAAATATTTGTGTGAGAGCTAATTCGATCAAGGAAACACTGCATGTTGGTGAAGGGCATATTGAAGAAGGATCAGCCGAGTGGTTCTTGTGGGAGAACAACTCCATTTGGCTCACTAACTTCACACACCATCAGGCTTCCAAGCAGCTCTCAAGGAAACTCAGTTTTCACACTCTATGTTTAGTGCCCTTTGAGTGCATTATCTAGGAATGAACCTGGTAGAGCATCCCACACAAACGAATGCTCCACATGCGGGTTTCACATGCCACCAACTCCACATTCACAGGCAACTTCAGCGCCACAGCCGTTTTCAGGTAGCCCTCAATGCAAAGGCTCTAGACGCAAATATTGGTGTGAGAGCTAATTCAATCAAGGAAACACTGCATGTTGGTGAAGGGCATATTGAAGAAGGATCAGCCGAGTGGTTCTTGTGGGAGAACAACTCCATTTGGGCTCACTAACTTCACACACCATCAGGCTTCCAAGCAGCTCTCAAGGAAACTCAGTTTTCACACTCTATGCTTAGTGCCCTTTGAGTGCATTATCTAGGAATGAACCTGGTAGAGCATCCCACACAAACGAATGCTCCACATGCGGGTTTCACATGCCACCAACTCCACATTCACAGGCAACTTCAGCGCCACAGCCGTTTTCAGATAGCCCTCAATGCAAAGGCTCTAGACGCAAATATTGGTGTGAGAGCTAATTCAATCAAGGAAACACTGCATGTTGGTGAAGGGCATATTGAAGAAAGATCAGCCGAGTGGTTCTTGTGGGAGAACAACTCCATTTGGCCCACTAACTTCACACACCATCAGGCTTCCAAGCAGCTCTCAAGGAAACTCAGTTTTCACACTCTATGCTTAGTGCCCTTTTCATGGCAAGGACTGAAATGAACCTGGTAGATCATCCCACACAAACGAATGCTCCACATGCGGGTTTCACATGCCACCAACTCCACATTCACAGGCAACTTCAGCGCCACAGCCGTTTTCAGATAGCCCTCAATGCAAAGGCTCTAGACGCAAATATTGGTGTGAGAGCTAATTCAATCAAGGACACACTGCATGTTGGTGAAGGGCATATTGAAGAAGGATCAGCCGAGTGGTTCTTGTGGGAGAACAACTCCATTTGGCTCACTAACTTCACACAACATCAGGCTTCCAAGCAGCTCTCAAGGAAACTCAGTTTTCACACTCTATGCTTAGTGCCCTTTGAGTGCAATATCTAGGAATGAACCTGGTAGAGCATCCCACACAAACGAATGCTCCACATGCGGGTTTCACATGCCACCAACTCCACATTCACAGGCAACTTCAGCGCCACAGCCGTTTTCAGATAGCCCTCAATGCAAAGGCTCTAGACGCAAATATTGGTGTGAGAGCTAATTCAATCAAGGAAACACTGCATGTTGGTGAAGGGCATATTGAAGAAGGATCAGCCGAGTGGTTCTTGTGGGAGAACAACTCCATTTGGCTCAGTAACTTCACACACCATCAGGCTTCCAAGCAGCTCTCAAGGAAACTCAGTTTTCACACTCTATGCTTAGTGCCCTTTGAGTGCCTAGGAGTGAAATGAAGCTAGGAGAGCATCCCACATAAACGAATGCTCCACATGCGGGTTTCACATGCCACCAACTCCACATTCACAGGCAACATCAGCGCCACAGCCGTTTTCAGATAGCCCTCAATGCAAAGGCTCTAGACGCAAATATTGGTGTGAGAGCTAATTCAATCAAGGAAACACTGCATGTTGGTGAAGGGCATATTGAAGAAGGATCAGCCGAGTGGTTCTTGTGGGAGAACAACTCCATTTGGCTCAGTAACTTCACACACCATCAGGCTTCCAAGCAGCTCTCAAGGAAACTCAGTTTTCACACTCTATTCTTAGTGCCCTTTGAGTGCATTATCTAGGAATGTACCTGGTAGAGCATCCCACACAAACGAATGCTCCACATGCGGGTTTCACATGCCACCAACTCCACATTCACAGGCAACTTCAGCGCCACAGCCGTTTTCAGATAGCCCTCAATGCAAAGGCCCTAGACGCAAATATTGGTGTGAGAGCTAATTCAATCAAGGAAACACTGCATGTTGGTGAAGGGCATATTGAAGAAGGATCAGCCGAGTGGTTCTTGTGGGAGAACAACTGCATTTGGCTCACTAACTTCACACACCATCAGGCTTCCAAGCAGCTCTCAAGGAAACTCAGTTTTCACACTCTATTCTTAGTGCCCTTTGAGTACATTATCTAGGAATGAACCTGGTAGATCATCCCACACAAACGAATGCTCCACATGCGGGGTTTCACATGCCACCAACTCCACATTCACAGGCAACTTCAGCGCCACAGCCGTTTTCAGATAGCCCTCAATGCAAAGGCTCTAGACGCAAATATTGGTGTGAGAGCTAATTCAATCAAGGAAACACTGCATGTTGGTGAAGGGCATATTGAAGAAAGATCAGCCGAGTGGTTCTTGTGGGAGAACAATTCCATTTGGCTCACTAACTTCACACACCATCAGGCTTCCAAACAGCTCTCAAGGAAACTCAGTTTTCACACTCTATGCTTAGTGCCCTTTTCATGGCAAGGACTGAAATGAACCTGGTAGAGCATCCCACACAAACGAATGCTCCACATGCGGGTTTCACATGCCACCAACTCCACATTCACAGGCAACTTCAGCGCCACAGTCGTTTTCAGATAGCCCTCAATGCAAAGGCTCTAGACGCAAATATTGGTGTGAGAGCTAATTCAATCAAGGAAACACTGCATGTTGGTGAAGGGCATATTGAAGAAGGATCAGCCGAGTGGTTCTTGTGGGAGAACAACTCCATTTGGCTCACTAACTTCACACACCATCAGGCTTCCAAGCAGCTCTCAAGGAAACTCAGTTTTCACACTCTATGCTTAGTGCTCTTTGTGTGCCTAGGACTGAAATGAAGCTTGGTCAGCATCCCACAAAAACGAATGCTACACTTGCGTGTTTCACATGCCACCAACTCCACATTCACAGGCAACTTCAGCGCCACAGCCGTTTTCAGATAGCCCTCAATGCAAAGGCTCTAGACGCAAATATTGGTGTGAGAGCTAATTCAATCAAGGAAACACTGCATGTTGGTGAAGGGCATATTGAAGAAGGATCAGCCGAGTGGTTCCTGTGGGAGAACAACTCCATTTGGCTCACTAACTTCACACACCATCAGGCTTCCAAGCAGCTCTCAAGGAAACTCAGTTTTCACACTCTATTCTTAGTGCCCTTTGAGTGCATTATCTAGGAATGAACCTGGTAGAGCATCCCACTCAAACGAATGCTCCACATGCGGGTTTCACATGCCACCAACTCCACATTCACAGGCAACTTCAGCGCCACAGTCGTTTTCAGATAGCCCTCAATGCAAAGGCTCTAGACGCAAATATTGGTGTGAGAGCTAATTCAATCAAGGAAACACTGCATGTTGGTGAAGGGCATATTGAAGAAGGATCAGCCGAGTGGTTCTTGTGGGAGAACAACTCCATTTGGCTCACTAACTTCACACACCATCAGGCTTCCAAGCAGCTCTCAAGGAAACTCAGTTTTCACACTCTATGCTTAGTGCCCTTTGAGTGCCTAGGAGTGAAATGAAGCTTGGAGAGCATCCCACATAAACGAATGCTCCACATGCGGGTTTCACATGCCACCAACTCCACATTCACAGGCAACATCAGAGCCACAGCCGTTTTCAGATAGCCCTCAATGCAAAGGCTCTAGACGCAAATATTGGTGTGAGAGCTAATTCAATCAAGGACACACTGCATGTTGGTGAAGGGCATATTGAAGAAGGATCAGCCGAGTGGTTCTTGTGGGAGAACAACTCCATTTGGCTCACTAACTTCACACACCATCAGGCTTCCAAGCAGCTCTCAAGGAAACTCAGTTTTCACACTCTATTCTTAGTGCCCTTTGAGTGCATTATCTAGGAATGTACCTGGTAGAGCATCCCACACAAACGAATGCTCCACATGCGGGTTTTCACATGCCACCAACTCCACATTCACAGGCAACTTCAGCGCCACAGCCGTTTTCAGATAGCCCTCAATGCAAAGGCTCTAGACGCAAATATTGGTGTGAGAGCTAATTCAATCAAGGAAACACTGCATGTTGGTGAAGTGCATATTGAAGAAGGATCAGCCGAGTGGTTTCTTGTGGGAGAACAACTCCATTTGGCTCACCTAACTTCTACACACCATCAGGCTTCCAAGCAGCTCTCAAGGAAACTCAGTTTTCACACTCTATGCTTAGTGCTCTTTGTGTGCGTTGGACTGAAATGAAGCTTGGTCAGCATCCCACACAAACGAATGCTCCACATGCGGGTTTCACATGCCACCAACTCCACATTCACAGGCAACTTCAGCGCCACAGCCGTTTTCACATAGCCCTCAATGCAAAGGCTCTAGACGCAAATATTGGTGTGACAGCTAATTCAATCAAGGAAACACTGCATGTTGGTGAAGGGCATATTGAAGAAGGATCAGCCGAGTGGTTCTTGTGGGAGAACAACTCCATTTGGCTCACTAACTTCACACACCATCAGGCTTCCAAGCAGCTCTCAAGGAAACTCAGTTTTCACACTCTATGCTTAGTGCCCTATGAGTGCCTAGGACTGAATTGAAGCTGGTAGAGCATCCCACATAAACGAATGCTCCACATGCGGGTTTCACATGCCACCAACTCCACATTCACAGGCAACTTCAGCGCCACAGTCGTTTTCAGATAGCCCTCAATGCAAAGGCTCTAGACGCAAATATTGGTGTGAGAGCTAATTCAATCAAGGAAACACTGCATGTTGGTGAAGTGCATATTGAGGAAGGATCAGCCGAGTGGTTCTTGTGGGAGAACAAATCCATTTGGCTCACTAACTTCACACACCATCAGGCTTCCAAGCAGCTCTCAAGGAAACTCAGTTTTCACACTCTATGCTTAGTGCTCTTTGTGTGCCTAGGACTGAAATGAAGCTTGGTCAGCATCCCACACAAACGAATGCTCCACATGCGGGTTTCACATGCCACCAACTCCACATTCACAGGCAACTTCAGCGCCACAGCCGTTTTCAGATAGCCCTCAATGCAAAGGCTCTAGACGCAAATATTGGCGTGAGAGCTAATTCAATCAAGGAAACACTGCATGTTGGTGAAGGGCATATTGAAGAAGGATCAGCCGAGTGGTTCTTGTGGGAGAACAACTCCATTTGGCTCACTAACTTCACACACCATCAGGCTTCCAAGCAGCTCTCAAGGAAACTCAGTTTTCACACTCTATGCTTAGTGCCCTATGAGTGCCTAGGACTGAATTGAAGCTTGGAGAGCATCCCACATAAACGAATGCTCCACATGCGGGTTTCACATGCCACCAACTCCACATTCACAGGCAACTTCAGCGCCACAGCCGTTTTCAGATAGCCCTCAATGCAAAGGCTCTAGACGCAAATATTGGTGTGAGAGCTAATTCAATCAAGGAAACACTGCATGTTGGTGAAGGGCATATTGAAGAAGGATCAGCCGAGTGGTTCTTGTGGGAGAACAACTCCATTTGGCTCACTAACTTCACACACCAGCAGGCTTCCAAGCAGCTCTCAAGGAAACTCAGTTTTCACACTCTATGCTTAGTGCCCTTTGAGTGCATTATCTGGGAATGAACCTGGTAGAGCATCCCACACAAACGAATGCTCCACATGCGGGTTTCACATGCCACCAACTCCACATTCACAAGCAACATCAGAGCCACAGCTGTTTTCAGATAGCCCTCAATGCAAAGGCTCTAGACGCAAATATTGGTGTGAGAGCTAATTCAATCAAGGAAACACTGCATGTTGGTGATGGGCATATTGAAGAAGGATCAGCCGAGTGGTTCTTGTGGGAGAACAACTCCATTTGGCTCACTAACTTCACACACCATCAGGCTTCCAAGCAGCTCTCAAGGAAACTCAGTTTTCACACTCTATGCTTAGTGTTCTTTGTGTGCCTAGGACTGAAATGAAGCTTGGTCAGCAACCCACACAAACGAATGCTCCACATGCGGGTTTCACATGCCACCAACTCCACATTCACAGGCAACTTCAGCGCCACAGCCGTTTTCAGATAACCCTCAATGCAAAGGCTCTAAACGCAAATATTGGTGTGAGAGCTAATTCAATCAAGGAAACACTGCATGTTGGTGAAGGGCATATTGAAGAAGGATCAGCCGAGTGGTTCTTGTGGGAGAACAACTCCATTTGGCTCACTAACTTCACACACCATCAGGCTTCCAAGCAGCTCTCAAGGAAACTGAGTTTTCACACTCTATTCTTAGTGCCCTTTGAGTGCATTATCTAGGAATGAACCTGGTAGAGCATCCCACACAAACGAATGCTCCACATGCGGGTTTCACATGCCACCAACTCCACATTCACAGGCAACTTCAGCGCCACAGCCGTTTTCAGATAGCCCTCAATGCAAAGGCTCTAGACGCAAATATTGGTGTGAGAGCTAATTCAATCAAGGAAACACTGCATGTTGGTGAAGGGCATATTGAAGAAAGATCAGCCGAGTGGTTCTTGTGGGAGAACAACTCCATTTGGCTCACTAACTTCACACACCATCAGGCTTCCAAGCAGCTCTCAAGGAAACTCAGTTTTCACACTCTATGCTTAGTGCCCTTTGAGTGCATTATCTAGGAAAGAACCTGGTAGAGCATCCCACACAAACGAATGCTCCACATGCGGGTTTCACATGCCACCAACTCCACATTCACAAGCAACTTCAGCGCCACAGCCGTTTTCAGATAGCCCTCAATGCAAAGGCTCTAGACGCAAATATTGGTGTGAGAGCTAATTCAATCAAGGAAACACTGCATGTTGGTGAAGGGCATATTGAAGAAGGATCAGCCGAGTGGTTCTTGTGGGAGAACAACTCCATTTGGCTCACTAACTTCACACACCATCAGGCTTCCAAGCAGCTCTCAAGGAAACTCAGTTTTCACACTCTATGCTTAGTGCTCTTTGTGTGCCTAGGACTGAAATGAAGCTTGGTCAGCATCCCACATAAACGAATGCTCCACATGCGGGTTTCACATGCCACCAACTCCACATTCACAGGCAACTTCAGCGCAACAGCCGTTTTCAGATAGCCCTCAATGCAAAGGCTCTAGACGCAAATATTGGTGTGAGAGCTAATTCAATCAAGGAAACACTGCATGTTGGTGAAGGGCATATTGAAGAAAGATCAGCCGAGTGGTTCTTGTGGGAGAACAACTCCATTTGGCCCACTAACTTCACACACCATCAGGCTTCCAAGCAGCTCTCAAGGAAACTCAGTTTTCACACTCTATGCTTAGTGCCCTTTTCATGGCAAGGACTGAAATGAACCTGGTAGATCATCCCACACAAACGAATGCTCCACATGCGGGTTTCACATGCCACCAACTCCACATTCACAGGCAACTTCAGCGCCACAGCCGTTTTCAGATAGCCCTCAATGCAAAGGCTCTAGACGCAAATATTGGTGTGAGAGCTAATTCAATCAAGGACACACTGCATGTTGGTGAAGGGCATATTGAAGAAGGATCAGCCGAGTGGTTCTTGTGGGAGAACAACTCCATTTGGCTCACTAACTTCACACAACATCAGGCTTCCAAGCAGCTCTCAAGGAAACTCAGTTTTCACACTCTATGCTTAGTGCCCTTTGAGTGCAATATCTAGGAATGAACCTGGTAGAGCATCCCACACAAACGAATGCTCCACATGCGGGTTTCACATGCCACCAACTCCACATTCACAGGCAACTTCAGCGCCACAGCCGTTTTCAGATAGCCCTCAATGCAAAGGCTCTAGACGCAAATATTGGTGTGAGAGCTAATTCAATCAAGGAAACACTGCATGTTGGTGAAGGGCATATTGAAGAAGGATCAGCCGAGTGGTTCTTGTGGGAGAACAACTCCATTTGGCTCAGTAACTTCACACACCATCAGGCTTCCAAGCAGCTCTCAAGGAAACTCAGTTTTCACACTCTATGCTTAGTGCCCTTTGAGTGCCTAGGAGTGAAATGAAGCTAGGAGAGCATCCCACATAAACGAATGCTCCACATGCGGGTTTCACATGCCACCAACTCCACATTCACAGGCAACATCAGCGCCACAGCCGTTTTCAGATAGCCCTCAATGCAAAGGCTCTAGACGCAAATATTGGTGTGAGAGCTAATTCAATCAAGGAAACACTGCATGTTGGTGAAGGGCATATTGAAGAAGGATCAGCCGAGTGGTTCTTGTGGGAGAACAACTCCATTTGGCTCAGTAACTTCACACACCATCAGGCTTCCAAGCAGCTCTCAAGGAAACTCAGTTTTCACACTCTATTCTTAGTGCCCTTTGAGTGCATTATCTAGGAATGTACCTGGTAGAGCATCCCACACAAACGAATGCTCCACATGCGGGTTTCACATGCCACCAACTCCACATTCACAGGCAACTTCAGCGCCACAGCCGTTTTCAGATAGCCCTCAATGCAAAGGCCCTAGACGCAAATATTGGTGTGAGAGCTAATTCAATCAAGGAAACACTGCATGTTGGTGAAGGGCATATTGAAGAAGGATCAGCCGAGTGGTTCTTGTGGGAGAACAACTCCATTTGGCTCACTAACTTCACACACCATCAGGCTTCCAAGCAGCTCTCAAGGAAACTCAGTTTTCACACTCTATTCTTAGTGCCCTTTGAGTACATTATCTAGGAATGAACCTGGTAGATCATCCCACACAAACGAATGCTCCACATGCGGGTTTCACATGCCACCAACTCCACATTCACAGGCAACTTCAGCGCCACAGCCGTTTTCAGATAGCCCTCAATGCAAAGGCTCTAGACGCAAATATTGGTGTGAGAGCTAATTCAATCAAGGAAACACTGCATGTTGGTGAAGGGCATATTGAAGAAAGATCAGCCGAGTGGTTCTTGTGGGAGAACAATTCCATTTGGCTCACTAACTTCACACACCATCAGGCTTCCAAGCAGCTCTCAAGGAAACTCAGTTTTCACACTCTATGCTTAGTGCCCTTTTCATGGCAAGGACTGAAATGAACCTGGTAGAGCATCCCACACAAACGAATGCTCCACTTGCGGGTTTCACATGCCACCAACTCCACATTCACAGGCAACTTCAGCGCCACAGTCGTTTTCAGATAGCCCTCAATGCAAAGGCTCTAGACGCAAATATTGGTGTGAGAGCTAATTCAATCAAGGAAACACTGCATGTTGGTGAAGGGCATATTGAAGAAGGATCAGCCGAGTGGTTCTTGTGGGAGAACAACTCCATTTGGCTCACTAACTTCACACACCATCAGGCTTCCAAGCAGCTCTCAAGGAAACTCAGTTTTCACACTCTATGCTTAGTGCTCTTTGTGTGCCTAGGACTGAAATGAAGCTTGGTCAGCATCCCACAAAAACGAATGCTACACTTGCGTGTTTCACATGCCACCAACTCCACATTCACAGGCAACTTCAGCGCCACAGCCGTTTTCAGATAGCCCTCAATGCAAAGGCTCTAGACGCAAATATTGGTGTGAGAGCTAATTCAATCAAGGAAACACTGCATGTTGGTGAAGGGCATATTGAAGAAGGATCAGCCGAGTGGTTCCTGTGGGAGAACAACTCCATTTGGCTCACTAACTTCACACACCATCAGGCTTCCAAGCAGCTCTCAAGGAAACTCAGTTTTCACACTCTATTCTTAGTGCCCTTTGAGTGCATTATCTAGGAATGAACCTGGTAGAGCATCCCACTCAAACGAATGCTCCACATGCGGGTTTCACATGCCACCAACTCCACATTCACAGGCAACTTCAGCGCCACAGTCGTTTTCAGATAGCCCTCAATGCAAAGGCTCTAGACGCAAATATTGGTGTGAGAGCTAATTCAATCAAGGAAACACTGCATGTTGGTGAAGGGCATATTGAAGAAGGATCAGCCGAGTGGTTCTTGTGGGAGAACAACTCCATTTGGCTCACTAACTTCACACACCATCAGGCTTCCAAGCAGCTCTCAAGGAAACTCAGTTTTCACACTCTATGCTTAGTGCCCTTTGAGTGCCTAGGAGTGAAATGAAGCTTGGAGAGCATCCCACATAAACGAATGCTCCACATGCGGGTTTCACATGCCACCAACTCCACATTCACAGGCAACATCAGAGCCACAGCCGTTTTCAGATAGCCCTCAATGCAAAGGCTCTAGACGCAAATATTGGTGTGAGAGCTAATTCAATCAAGGACACACTGCATGTTGGTGAAGGGCATATTGAAGAAGGATCAGCCGAGTGGTTCTTGTGGGAGAACAACTCCATTTGGCTCACTAACTTCACACACCATCAGGCTTCCAAGCAGCTCTCAAGGAAACTCAGTTTTCACACTCTATTCTTAGTGCCCTTTGAGTGCATTATCTAGGAATGTACCTGGTAGAGCATCCCACACAAACGAATGCTCCACATGCGGGTTTCACATGCCACCAACTCCACATTCACAGGCAACTTCAGCGCCACAGCCGTTTTCAGATAGCCCTCAATGCAAAGGCTCTAGACGCAAATATTGGTGTGAGAGCTAATTCAATCAAGGAAACACTGCATGTTGGTGAAGTGCATATTGAAGAAGGATCAGCCGAGTGGTTCTTGTGGGAGAACAACTCCATTTGGCTCACTAACTTCACACACCATCAGGCTTCCAAGCAGCTCTCAAGGAAACTCAGTTTTCACACTCTATGCTTAGTGCTCTTTGTGTGCGTTGGACTGAAATGAAGCTTGGTCAGCATCCCACACAAACGAATGCTCCACATGCGGGTTTCACATGCCACCAACTCCACATTCACAGGCAACTTCAGCGCCACAGCCGTTTTCACATAGCCCTCAATGCAAAGGCTCTAGACGCAAATATTGGTGTGACAGCTAATTCAATCAAGGAAACACTGCATGTTGGTGAAGGGCATATTGAAGAAGGATCAGCCGAGTGGTTCTTGTGGGAGAACAACTCCATTTGGCTCACTAACTTCACACACCATCAGGCTTCCAAGCAGCTCTCAAGGAAACTCAGTTTTCACACTCTATGCTTAGTGCCCTATGAGTGCCTAGGACTGAATTGAAGCTGGTAGAGCATCCCACATAAACGAATGCTCCACATGCGGGTTTCACATGCCACCAACTCCACATTCACAGGCAACTTCAGCGCCACAGTCGTTTTCAGATAGCCCTCAATGCAAAGGCTCTAGACGCAAATATTGGTGTGAGAGCTAATTCAATCAAGGAAACACTGCATGTTGGTGAAGTGCATATTGAAGAAGGATCAGCCGAGTGGTTCTTGTGGGAGAACAAATCCATTTGGCTCACTAACTTCACACACCATCAGGCTTCCAAGCAGCTCTCAAGGAAACTCAGTTTTCACACTCTATGCTTAGTGCTCTTTGTGTGCCTAGGACTGAAATGAAGCTTGGTCAGCATCCCACACAAACGAATGCTCCACATGCGGGTTTCACATGCCACCAACTCCACATTCACAGGCAACTTCCGCGCCACAGCCGTTTTCAGATAGCCCTCAATGCAAAGGCTCTAGACGCAAATATTGGCGTGAGAGCTAATTCAATCAAGGAAACACTGCATGTTGGTGAAGGGCATATTGAAGAAGGATCAGCCGAGTGGTTCTTGTGGGAGAACAACTCCATTTGGCTCACTAACTTCACACACCATCAGGCTTCCAAGCAGCTCTCAAGGAAACTCAGTTTTCACACTCTATGCTTAGTGCCCTATGAGTGCCTAGGACTGAATTGAAGCTTGGAGAGCATCCCACATAAACGAATGCTCCACATGCGGGTTTCACATGCCACCAACTCCACATTCACAGGCAACTTCAGCGCCACAGCCGTTTTCAGATAGCCCTCAATGCAAAGGCTCTAGACGCAAATATTGGTGTGAGAGCTAATTCAATCAAGGAAACACTGCATGTTGGTGAAGGGCATATTGAAGAAGGATCAGCCGAGTGGTTCTTGTGGGAGAACAACTCCATTTGGCTCACTAACTTCACACACCAGCAGGCTTCCAAGCAGCTCTCAAGGAAACTCAGTTTTCACACTCTATGCTTAGTGCCCTTTGAGTGCATTATCTGGGAATGAACCTGGTAGAGCATCCCACACAAACGAATGCTCCACATGCGGGTTTCACATGCCACCAACTCCACATTCACAAGCAACATCAGAGCCACAGCTGTTTTCAGATAGCCCTCAATGCAAAGGCTCTAGACGCAAATATTGGTGTGAGAGCTAATTCAATCAAGGAAACACTGCATGTTGGTGATGGGCATATTGAAGAAGGATCAGCCGAGTGGTTCTTGTGGGAGAACAACTCCATTTGGCTCACTAACTTCACACACCATCAGGCTTCCAAGCAGCTCTCAAGGAAACTCAGTTTTCACACTCTATGCTTAGTGTTCTTTGTGTGCCTAGGACTGAAATGAAGCTTGGTCAGCAACCCACACAAACGAATGCTCCACATGCGGGTTTCACATGCCACCAACTCCACATTCACAGGCAACTTCAGCGCCACAGCCGTTTTCAGATAGCAATCAATGCAAAGGCTCTAGACGCAAATATTGGTGTGAGAGCTAATTCAATCAAGGAAACACTGCATGTTGGTGAAGGGCATATTGAAGAAGGATCAGCCGAGTGGTTCTTGTGGGAGAACAACTCCATTTGGCTCACTAACTTCACACACCATCAGGCTTCCAAGCAGCTCTCAAGGAAACTGAGTTTTCACACTCTATTCTTAGTGCCCTTTGAGTGCATTATCTAGGAATGAACCTGGTAGAGCATCCCACACAAACGAATGCTCCACATGCGGGTTTCACATGCCACCAACTCCACATTCACAGGCAACTTCAGCGCCACAGCCGTTTTCAGATAGCCCTCAATGCAAAGGCTCTAGACGCAAATATTGGTGTGAGAGCTAATTCAATCAAGGAAACACTGCATGTTGGTGAAGGGCATATTGAAGAAAGATCAGCCGAGTGGTTCTTGTGGGAGAACAACTCCATTTGGCTCACTAACTTCACACACCATCAGGCTTCCAAGCAGCTCTCAAGGAAACTCAGTTTTCACACTCTATGCTTAGTGCCCTTTGAGTGCATTATCTAGGAAAGAACCTGGTAGAGCATCCCACACAAAGGAATGCTCCACATGCGGGTTTCACATGCCACCAACTCCACATTCACAAGCAACTTCAGCGCCACAGCCGTTTTCAGATAGCCCTCAATGCAAAGGCTCTAGACGCAAATATTGGTGTGAGAGCTAATTCAATCAAGGAAACACTGCATGTTGGTGAAGGGCATATTGAAGAAGGATCAGCCGAGTGGTTCTTGTGGGAGAACAACTCCATTTGGCTCACTAACTTCACACACCATCAGGCTTCCAAGCAGCTCTCAAGGAAACTCAGTTTTCACACTCTATGCTTAGTGCTCTTTGTGTGCCTAGGACTGAAATGAAGCTTGGTCAGCATCCCACATAAACGAATGCTCCACATGCGGGTTTCACATGCCACCAACTCCACATTCACAGGCAACTTCAGCGCAACAGCCGTTTTCAGATAGCCCTCAATGCAAAGGCTCTAGACGCAAATATTGGTGTGAGAGCTAATTCAATCAAGGAAACACTGCATGTTGGTGAAGGGCATATTGAAGAAGGATCAGCCGAGTGGTTCTTGTGGGAGAACAACTCCATTTGGCTCACTAACTTCACACACCATCAGGCTTCCAAGCAGCTCTCAAGGAAACTCAGTTTTCACACTCTATTCTTAGTGCCCTTTGAGTGCATTATCTAGGAATGAACCTGGTAGAGCATCCCACACAAACGAATGCTCCACATGCGGGTTTCACATGCCACCAACTCCACATTCACAGGCAACTTCAGCGCCACAGCTGTTTTCAGAAAACCCTCAATGCAAAGGCTCTAGACGCAAATATTGGTGTGAGAGCTAATTCAATCAAGGAAACACTGCATGTTGGTGAAGGGCATATTGAAGAAGGATCAGCCGAGTGGTTCTTGTGGGAGAACAATTCCATTTGGCTCACTAACTTCACACACCATCAGGCTTCCAAGCAGCTCTCAAGGAAACTCAGTTTTCACACTCTATGCTTAGTGCCCTTTGAGTGCATTATCTAGGAATGAACCTGGTAGAGCATCCCACACAAACGAATGCTCCACATGCGGGTTTCACATGCCACCAACTCCACATTCACAGGCAACTTCAGCGCCACAGCCGTTTTCAGATAGCCCTCAATGCAAAGGCTCTAGACGCAAATATTGGTGTGAGAGCTAATTCAATCAAGGAAACACTGCATGTTGGTGAAGGGCATATTGAAGAAGGATCAGCCGAGTGGTTCTTGTGGGAGAACAACTCCATTTGGCTCACTAACTTCACACACCATCAGGCTTCCAAGCAGCTCTCAAGGAAACTCAGTTTTCACACTCTATGCTTAGTGCTATTTGTGTGCCTAGGACTGAAATGAAGCTTGGTCAGCATCCCACACAAACGAATGCTCCACATGCGGGTTTCACATGCCACCAACTCCACATTCACAGGCAACTTCAGCGCCACATCCGTTTTCAGATAGCCCTCAATGCAAAGGCTCTAGACGCAAATATTGGTGTGAGAGCTAATTCAATCAAGGAAACACTGCATGTTGGTGAAGGGCATATTGAAGAAGGATCAGCCGAGTGGTTCTTGTGGGAGAACAACTCCATTTGGCTCACTAACTTCACACACCATCAGGCTTCCAAGCAGCTCTCAAGGAAACTCAGTTTTCACACTCTATGCTTAGTGCCCTTTGAGTGCATTATCTAGGAATGAACCTGGTAGAGCATTACACACAAACGAATGCTCCACATGCGGGTTTCACTTGCCACCAACTCCACATTCACAGGCAACTTCAGCGCCACAGCCGTTTTCAGATAGCCCACAATGCAAAGGCTCTAGACGCAAATATTGGTGTGAGAGCTAATTCAATCAAGGAAACACTGCACGTTGGTGAAGGGCATATTGAAGAAGGATCAGCCGAGTGGTTTTTGTGGGAGAACAACTCCATTTGGCTCACTAATTTCACACACCATCAGGCTTCCAAGCAGCTCTCAAGGAAACTCAGTTTTCACACTCTATGCTTAGTGCTCTTTGTGTGCCTAGGACTGAAATGAAGCTTGGTCAGCATCCCACACAAACGAATGCTCCACATGCGGGTTTCACATGCCACCAACTCCACATTCACAGGCAACTTCAGCGCCACAGCTGTTTTCAGATAGCCCTCAATGCAAAGGCTCTAGACGCAAATATTGGTGTGAGAGCTAATTCAATCAAGGAAACACTGCATGTTGGTGAAGGGCATATTGAAGAAGGATCAGCCGAGTGGTTCTTGTGGGAGAACAACTCCATTTGGCTCACTAACTTCACACACCATCAGGCTTCCAAGCAGCTCTCAAGGAAACTCAGTTTTCACACTCTATGCTTAGTGCCCTATGAGTGCCTAGGACTGAATTGAAGCTGGTAGAGCATCCCACATAAACGAATGCTCCACATGCGGGTTTCACATGCCAACAACTCCACATTCACAGGCAACTTCAGCGCCACAGCCGTTTTCAGATAGCCCTCAATGCAAAGGCTCTAGACGCAAATATTGGTGTGAGAGCTAATTCAATCAAGGAAACACTGCATGTTGGTGAAGGGCATATTGAAGAAGGATCAGCCGAGTGGTTCTTGTGGGAGAACAACTCCATTTGGCTCACTAACTTCACACACCATCAGGCTTCCAAGCAGCTCTCAAGGAAACTCAGTTTTCACACTCTATTCTTAGTGCCCTATGAGTGCCTAGGACTGAATTGAAGCTTGGAGAGCATCCCACACAAACGAATGCTCCACATGCGGGTTTCACATGCCACCAACTCCACATTCACAGGCAACTTCAGCGCCACAGCCGTTTTCAGATAGCCCTCAATGCAAAGGCTCTAGAAGCAAATATTAGTGTGAGAGCTAATTCAATCAAGGAAACACTGCATGTTGGTGAAGCGCATATTGAAGAAGGATCAGCCGAGTGGTTCTTGTGGGAGAACAACTCCATTTGGCTCACTAACTTCACACACCATCAGGCTTCCAAGCAGCTCTCAAGGAAACTCAGTTTTCACACTCTATGCTTAGTGCCCTTTGAGTGCATTATCTAGGAATGAACCTGGTAGAGCATCCCAAACAAACGAATGCTCCACATGCGGGTTTCACATGCCACCAACTCCACATTCACAAGCAACATCAGAGCCACAGCTGTTTTCAGATAGCCCTCAATGCAAAGGCTCTAGACGCAAATATTGGTGTGAGAGCTAATTCAATCAAGGAAACACTGCATGTTGGTGATGGGCATATTGAAGAAGGATCAGCCGAGTGGTTCTTGTGGGAGAACAACTCCATTTGGCTCACTAACTTCACACACCATCAGGCTTCCAAGCAGCTCTCAAGGAAACTCAGTTTTCACACTCTATGCTTAGTGCTCTTTGTGTGCCTAGGACTGAAATGAAGCTTGGTTAGCATCCCACACAAACGAATGCTCCACATGCGGGTTTCACATGCCACCAACTCCACATTCACAGGCAACTTCAGCGCCACAGCCGTTTTCAGATAACCCTCAATGCAAAGGCTCTAGACGCAAATATTGGTGTGAGAGCTAATTCAATCAAGGAAACACTGCATGTTGGTGAAGGGCATATTGAAGAAGGATCAGCCGAGTGGTTCTTGTGGGAGAACAACTCCATTTGGCTCACTAACTTCACACAGCATCAGGCTTCCAAGCAGCTCTCAAGGAAACTCAGTTTTCACACTCTATTCTTAGTGCCCTTTGAGTGCATTATCTAGGAATGAACCTGGTAGAGCATACCACACAAACGAATGCTCCACATGCGGGTTTCACATGCCACCAACTCCACATTCACAGGCAACTTCAGCGCCACAGCCGTTTTCAGATAGCCCTCAATGCAAAGGCTCTAGACGCAAATATTGGTGTGAGAGCTAATTCAATCAAGGAAACACTGCATGTTGGTGAAGGGCA
The DNA here is from genome assembly GCF_030435755.1 of Ochotona princeps. Lineage (NCBI taxonomy): Eukaryota > Metazoa > Chordata > Mammalia > Lagomorpha > Ochotonidae > Ochotona > Ochotona princeps. The sequence goes on along the minus strand of NW_026699353.1, from coordinate 6,262 downwards.
TATTAAAGAAAGATCAGCCGAGTGGTTCTTGTGGGAGAACAACTCCATTTGGCTCACTAACTTCACACACCATCAGGCTTCCAAGCAGCTCTCAAGGAAACTCAGTTTTCACACTCTATGCTTAGTGCCCTTTGAGTGCATTATCTAGGAATGAACCTGGTAGAGCATCCCACACAAACGAATGCTCCACATGCGGGTTTCACATGCCACCAACTCCACATTCACAGGCAACTTCAGAGCCACAGCTGTTTTCAGATAGCCCTCAATGCAAAGGCTCTAGACGCAAATATTGGTGTGAGAGCTAATTCAATCAAGGACACACTGCATGTTGGTGAAGGGCATATTGAAGAAGGATCAGCCGAGTGGTTCTTGTGGGAGAACAACTCCATTTGGCTCACTAACTTCACACACCATCAGGCTTCCAAGCAGCTCTCAAGGAAACTCAGTTTTCTCACTCTATGCTTAGTGCCCTTTTCATGGCAAGGACTGAAATGAACCTAGTAGAGCATCCCACACAAACGAATGCTCCAAATGCGGGTTTCACATGCCACCAACTCCACATTCACAGGCAACTTCAGCGCCACAGTCGTTTTCAGATAGCCCTCAATGCAAAGGCTCTAGACGCAAATATTGGTGTGAGAGCTAATTCAATCAAGGAAACACTGCATGTTGGTGAAGGGCATATTGAAGAAGGATCAGCCGAGTGGTTCTTGTGGGAGAACAACTCCATTTGGCTCACTAACTTCACACACCATCAGGCTTCCAAGCAGCTCTCAAGGAAACTCAGTTTTCACACTCTATGCTTAGTGACCTATGAGTGCCTAGGACTGAATTGAAGCTGGTAGAGCATCCCACATAAACGAATGCTCCACATGCGGGTTTCACATGCCAACAACTCCACATTCACAGGCAACTTCAGCGCCACAGCCGTTTTCAGATAGCCCTCAATGCAAAGGCTCTAGACGCAAATATTGGTGTGAGAGCTAATTCAATCAAGGAAACACTGCATGTTGGTGAAGTGCATATTGAAGAAGGATCAGCCGAGTGGTTCTTGTGGGAGAACAACTCCATTTGGCTCACTAACTTCACACACCATCAGGCTTCCAAGCAGCTCTCAAGGAAACTCAGTTTTCACACTCTATTCTTAGTGCCCTATGAGTGCCTAGGACTGAATTGAAGCTTGGAGAGCATCCCACACAAACGAATGCTCCACATGCGGGTTTCACATGCCACCAACTCCACATTCACAGGCAACTTCAGCGCCACAGTCGTTTTCAGATTCCCCTCAATGCAAAGGCTCTAGAAGCAAATATTAGTGTGAGAGCTAATTCAATCAAGGAAACACTGCATGTTGGTGAAGGGCATATTGAAGAAGGATCAGCCGAGTGGTTCTTGTGGGAGAACAACTCCATTTGGCTCACTAACTTCACACACCATCAGGCTTCCAAGCAGCTCTCAAGGAAACTCAGTTTTCACACTCTATGCTTAGTGCCCTTTGAGTGCATTATCTAGGAATGAACCTGGTAGAGCATCCCACACAAACGAATGCTCCACATGCGGGTTTCACATGCCACCAACTCCACATTCACAAGCAACATCAGAGCCACAGCTGTTTTCAGATAGCCCTCAATGCAAAGGCTCTAGACGCAAATATTGGTGTGAGAGCTATTTCAATCAAGGAAACACTGCATGTTGGTGATGGGCATATTGAAGAAGGATCAGCCGAGTGGTTCTTGTGGGAGAACAACTCCATTTGGCTCACTAACTTCACACACCATCAGGCTTCCAAGCAGCTCTCAAGGAAACTCAGTTTTCACACTCTATGCTTAGTGCTCTTTGTGTGCCTAGGACTGAAATGAAGCTTGGTCAGCATCCCACACAAACGAATGCTCCACATGCGGGTTTCACATGCCACCAACTCCACATTCACAGGCAACTTCAGCGCCACAGCCGTTTTCAGATAACCCTCAATGCAAAGGCTCTAGACGCAAATATTGGTGTGAGAGCTAATTCAATCAAGGAAACACTGCATGTTGGTGAAGGGCATATTGAAGAAGGATCAGCCGAGTGGTTCTTGTGGGAGAACAACTCCATTTGGCTCACTAACTTCACACACCATCAGGCTTCCAAGCAGCTCTCAAGGAAACTCAGTTTTCACACTCTATGCTTAGTGCCCTTTGAGTGCATTATCTAGGAATGAACCTGGTAGAGCATCCCACACAAACGAATGCTCCACATGCGGGTTTCACATGCCACCAACTCCACATTCACAGGCAACTTCAGCGCCACAGCCGTTTTCACATAGCCCTCAATGCAAAGGCTCTAGACGCAAATATTGGTGTGAGAGCTAATTCAATCAAGGAAACACTGCATGTTGGTGAAGGGCATATTAAAGAAAGATCAGCCGAGTGGTTCTTGTGGGAGAACAACTCCATTTGGCTCACTAACTTCACACACCATCAGGCTTCCAAGCAGCTCTCAAGGAAACTCAGTTTTCACACTCTATGCTTAGTGCCCTTTGAGTGCATTATCTAGGAATGAACCTGGTAGAGCATCCCACACAAACGAATGCTCCACATGCGGGTTTCACATGCCACCAACTCCACATTCACAAGCAACTTCAGAGCCACAGCTGTTTTCAGATAGCCCTCAATGCAAAGGCTCTAGACGCAAATATTGGTGTGAGAGCTAATTCAATCAAGGACACACTGCATGTTGGTGAAGGGCATATTGAAGAAGGATCAGCCGAGTGGTTCTTGTGGGAGAACAACTCCATTTGGCTCACTAACTTCACACACCATCAGGCTTCCAAGCAGCTCTCAAGGAAACTCAGTTTTCTCACTCTATGCTTAGTGCCCTTTTCATGGCAAGGACTGAAATGAACCTGGTAGAGCATCCCACACAAACGAATGCTCCAAATGCGGGTTTCACATGCCACCAACTCCACATTCACAGGCAACTTCAGCGCCACAGTCGTTTTCAGATAGCCCTCAATGCAAAGGCTCTAGACGCAAATATTGGTGTGAGAGCTAATTCAATCAAGGAAACACTGCATGTTGGTGAAGGGCATATTGAAGAAGGATCAGCCGAGTGGTTCTTGTGGGAGAACAACTCCATTTGGCTCACTAACTTCACACACCATCAGGCTTCCAAGCAGCTCTCAAGGAAACTCAGTTTTCACACTCTATGCTTAGTGCTCTTTGTGTGCCTAGGACTGAAATGAAGCTTGGTCAGCATCCCACACAAACGAATGCTCCACTTGCGGGTTTCACATGCCACCAACTCCACATTCACAGGCAACTTCAGCGCCACAGCCGTTTTCACATAGCCCTCAATGCAAAGGCTCTAGACGCAAATATTGGTGTGAGAGCTAATTCAATCAAGGAAACACTGCATGTTGGTGAAGGGCATATTGAAGAAGGATCAGCCGAGTGGTTCTTGTGGGAGAACAACTCCATTTGGCTCACTAACTTCACACACCATCAGGCTTCCAAGCAGCTCTCAAGGAAACTCAGTTTTCACACTCTATGCTTAGTGCCCTATGAGTGCCTAGGACTGAATTGAAGCTTGGAGATCATCCCACATAAACGAATGCTCCACATGCGGGTTTCACATGCCACCAACTCCACATTCACAGGCAACTTCAGCGCCACAGCCGTTTTCAGATAGCCCTCAATGCAAAGGCTCTAGACGCAAATATTGGTGTGAGAGCTAATTCAATCAAGGAAACACTGCATGTTGGTGAAGGGCATATTGAAGAAGGATCAGCCGAGTGGTTCTTGTGGGAGAACAACTCCATTTGGCTCACTAACTTCACACACCATCAGGCTTCCAAGCAGCTCTCAAGGAAACTCAGTTTTCACACTCTATGCTTAGTGCCCTATGAATGCCTAGGACTGAATTGAAGCTTGGAGAGCATCCCACACAAACGAATGCTCCACATGCGGGTTTCACATGCCACCAACTCCACATTCACAGGCAACTTCAGCGCCACAGCCGTTTTCAGATAGCCCTCAATGCAAAGGCTCTAGACGCAAATATTGGTGTGAGAGCTAATTCAATCAAGGAAACACTGCATGTTGGTGAAGGGCATATTGAAGAAGGATCAGCCGAGTGGTTCTTGTGGAGAACAACTCCATTTGGCTCACTAACTTCACACACCATCAGGCTTCCAAGCAGCTCTCAAGGAAACTCAGTTTTCACACTCTATGCTTAGTGCCCTTTGAGTGCATTATCTAGGAATGAACCTGGTAGAGCATCCCACACAAACGAATGCTCCACATGCGGGTTTCACATGCCACCAACTCCACATTCACAAGCAACATCAGAGCCACAGCTGTTTTCAGATAGCCCTCAATGCAAAGGCTCTAGACGCAAATATTGGTGTGAGAGCTAATTCAATCAAGGAAACACTGCATGTTGGTGATGGGCATATTGAAGAAGGATCAGCCGAGTGGTTCTTGTGGGAGAACAACTCCATTTGGCTCACTAACTTCACACACCATCAGGCTTCCAAGCAGCTCTCAAGGAAACTCAGTTTTCACACTCTATGCTTAGTGCTCTTTGTGTGCCTAGGACTTTTTTTGTATTTTTTTTTTGTTGTTTTATCTTTTTTTTATTTTGATTTTTTTTCTATTGAAAAATGAAGCTTGGTCAGCATCCCACACAAACGAATGCTCCACATGCGGGTTTCACATGCCACCAACTCCACATTCACAGGCAACTTCAGCGCCACAGGCGTTTTCAGATAACCCTCAATGCAAAGGCTCTAGACGCAAATATTGGTGTGAGAGCTAATTCAATCAAGGAAACACTGCATGTTGGTGAAGGTCATATTGAAGAAGGATCAGCCGAGTGGTTCTTGTGGGAGAACAACTCCATTTGGCTCACTAACTTCACACACCATCAGGCTTCCAAGCAGCTCTCAAGAAACTCAGTTTTCACACTCTATGCTTAGTGCCCTTTGAGTGCATTATCTAGGAATGAACCTGTAGAGCATCCACACAAACGAATGCTCCACATGCGGGTTTCACATGCACCAACTCCACATTCACAGGCAACTTCAGCGCCACAGCCGTTTTCACATAGCCCTCAATGCAAAGGCTCTAGACGCAAATATTGGTGTGAGAGCTAATTCAATCAAGGAAACACTGCATGTTGGTGAAGGGCATATTAAAGAAAGATCAGCCGAGTGGTTCTTGTGGGAGAACAACTCCATTTGGCTCACTAACTTCACACACCATCAGGCTTCCAAGCAGCTCTCAAGGAAACTCAGTTTTCACACTCTATGCTTAGTGCCCTTTGAGTGCATTATCTAGGAATGAACCTGGTAGAGCATCCCACACAAACGAATGCTCCACATGCGGGTTTCACATGCCACCAACTCCACATTCACAAGCAACTTCAGAGCCACAGCTGTTTTCAGATAGCCCTCAATGCAAAGGCTCTAGACGCAAATATTGGTGTGAGAGCTAATTCAATCAAGGACACACTGCATGTTGGTGAAGGGCATATTGAAGAAGGATCAGCCGAGTGGTTCTTGTGGAGAACAACTCCATTTGGCTCACTAACTTCACACACCATCAGGCTTCCAAGCAGCTCTCAAGGAAACTCAGTTTTCTCACTCTATGCTTAGTGCCCTTTCATGGCAAGGACTGAAATGAACCTGGTAGAGCATCCCACACAAACGAATGCTCCAAATGCGGGTTTCACATGCCACCAACTCCACATTCACAGGCAACTTCAGCGCCACAGTCGTTTTCAGATAGCCCTCAATGCAAAGGCTCTAGACGCAAATATTGGTGTGAGAGCTAATTCAATCAAGGAAACACTGCATGTTGGTGAAGGGCATATTGAAGAAGGATCAGCCGAGTGTTCTTGTGGGAGAACAACTCCATTTGGCTCACTAACTTCACACACCATCAGGCTTCCAAGCAGCTCTCAAGGAAACTCAGTTTTCACACTCTATGCTTAGTGCTCTTTGTGTGCCTAGGACTGAAATGAAGCTTGGTCAGCATCCCACACAAACGAATGCTCCACTTGCGGGTTTCACATGCCACCAACTCCACATTCACAGGCAACTTCAGCGCCACAGCCGTTTTCAGATAGCCCTCAATGCAAAGGCTCTAGACGCAAATATTGGTGTGAGAGCTAATTCTATCAAGGAAACACTGCATGTTGGTGAAGGGCATATTGAAGAAGGATCAGCCGAGTGGTTCTTGTGGGAGAACAACTCCATTTGGCTCACTAACTTCACACACCA